>NC_057933.1:0-227500 GCF_018555375.3 Anguilla rostrata | reverse complement strand
GATCAGCTAGGAATATATATTTTAAAATCCGTGCAACAGTTAGAGCTTAATCACAAGCAGAATACAATCCTGGTACGCCAGTCTCTTTAGTACATACACCGACGCATAAGTGAAAACAGATTTTCTTCTTAGGAAGCTTTCTTATCTTTCTGTCCCAAAACAGTTTGTCCCACAGGGACCAAATGTACCAGTTCTAAAATGGAAACATACAATGCATTTAGTTTAGGGTTATGGTTAGGGTTAGCAACAGTGGAATCATATTCAAATGACAATTAGTTATTAGGCGTTATATTTTAAAGCGGGTTCATAGAGGACTGGTTATACAAAACCCATACGGTTCGAACAAGGCCAGCAGCCAAAAAAGGATCTGTTCGCTTTTCGTTTTTTCTCGCGTGTGATTCTTTGCATTTGCCTCCAGGCATGCGGAGTTGGAATGTAGCCTGTACTGCATTAACATGATTAAAACTTTCTCAGCAAACCGGTCACCGGGAGCGCTTTCGCTTATATTTTCTGTCGGACCGGTACGGCTTGGGCACACAGCTGAAAAGTTATAGTTCACAATCGCGGCCCAAATCATTAACAGTAAAACGAGAAGTACAGCAATGAAGTGAATTGTTGGTCCGGTAATTGTAATACTTGCCTTATTTATGGTGAAGCTCTCTTGTACGCATTTACCTCTCAACTTTCCATCCAGACGCCACAGTTCACATGTCCGTCATGCTGGCGAGGCGAGTCACGTCCCGGACTTTCTGTAAATCCGAAGCGGGAGAAAAACCGACGGATACCGCGCGGGATAGTCTCGCGCTCTGGTCCGAGCCCTGACCAAATTCACATCGAGGAGTGGTGAGCGAATGAATCCACAATATTATAGACATATAATGAACCATCAATCATGCAGTCCGTTTGAAAGTAGGGAGAGGCGCGTTAGGTTTTAAACAGTTCGAAGCATTTTCCGAATCCCGTTTTACCACTCTGTCTCAGCTAGTCAATCTGTTCCCAGCCTCAAAGAAACGACGATGACGCCTCTCCCCTTCTCTAACGGTACTCCTATTGCAGTCCGATTCGTGAGCGTTCAATGCCGTGAGATGACGGCAACTTGATTTTCGAATAGTGCCTAGTTAGCCGCTTCTGATGCTGCATATCTGGTCCGCGTCTATTTTTTCTACTTTACAAGTTTCAGTGTCCCAAGTCACGTGATTGTAGAGGTTAATTAAATGCCACGACTACAGTGACATTTATTGGGTGGAAATGCCTCGTGAATGCCATAAGCGGTGTGTGAAAATAGCTGCGCATGAAGGATGCGGGTATGATCTTTCTGAATGCACTTAAACGAGACCTTGCATTTTTGATTAATTCACGAGGACTGTAGAGTACATTTAACATATTTTTTATTCATTTTGAAAATGCCTAATGTAATAAATGCATCATGTTGCCATATTTATGTATTTGGGATATTATGGTTAAAAAAAACAAAACATTCAAGATGTAAAATGCACATCATAACTACCATTGACAGTTTAGCAGTTCAAAGAATCGCACGAGTCACCAGACTATAATAATGAAAGGCAAGAAATCAATATGAGCGATGGAGCTCGTATCCTAACACATTGGCAAAACTTTTAAAACGCAACCATCACCGTTTAAAGTAGCTACAAGATGAAAGTGTTTTGCTTTCAGCGCTGTGGGTTTTTTAAGCCTCTCCGTTATTTGCGCAACGACAAGCTTAAGCTCCCAGTCCCTGACTGGTTTTGGAAATTCTTTTTCGGGATCGTGAGAAAGTCAAGACCGGTTGGGAACGGTCCCACGGCTATCTTGCGGCGTTTTTTCTTAGACAGTTACAAAAAACGTAGGTATGGCTCTAGTGCTTTTCAGTTTGCACACAGAGGTTACGGGTGAACGTTCAGTGCAGTTTCATCTTCGTGCGAAAAAAATGAATGTGAAGAGACAACCGGAAACGCTTGGAATACTCATATTTGCGACTAGGAAGTGTGCAGCGAAATTAATGTAACATATTTTTAGATAACTGCTGAATCGAAAGACATCTAAGAATATAGATCTTCTGCAGGGATAGTATAGAGTATTATGACAACGTCTACAGAACATCTAAGAATATAGATCTTCTGCAGGGATAGTATAGAGTATTATAACAACGTCTACAGAACATCTAAGAATATAGATCTTCTGCAGGGATACTATAGAGTATTATAACAACGTCTACAGAACATCTAAGAATGTGCAGCAAAGTAGAATACTGGACATTAAATGTAAATAATATGCTTGCGGTGGACGTTAAATGTAAATATTAAAGACGGACAGAAGTAAAATTAATGTGCAATTAATTTATGAAATTTGATGAATTTTCCCCAGGAATGCTAGGAATCCAGAAACGGGGTTGCACCTGATTGTCGGGTGGGAATATTGGCCCCCTGAACATCAATGCCCGGGGGAAAGGAAATAAACAATTACCAAAAAAAAAAACCCAAACAAAAAATAAAAACAGAATTAACCATGAAATGAAGGTGAAGATTGGGAGGTGTGGAGAAACTGCAGGAAACAGCTGACAAAAGAAGCAGAGGTGCGTTGCGTTTTATACCCGTGGGGGAAAAACCGTCTGGTGGGTTTAAGTGAACAGCCTGAGGAAATGTCTGAAAATTTCTCGCACAAATCGTTGTTTGAAGAACTCTGATTAGTGAAGACAAGGATCACGCGGCAGGCGCTGGAAAAGGGCCCCCTGCTGGTCATTAACGTCCCCTTCATCGGAGCGGCTTTACAGGAGCAATCAGGGGACTCTGGGCCCCATGAAAAGAGCTCACATTGGGCCCCACCACACCCCAGAAAATCCTGTTCTAATATTTTCTGTGGGTCCCTGTCAGTCAGGGCCCTTGGAATCATCCTGAATTTTGGAGATGTGGGATCGCAGTAACAGTTTTAAAAGCAGTAAAACTGTCAGTTTGTGACTGAGAAGCAGGGAACCGTTTTTCCTGGTTATTTCCTGGATATTAAATGTTTCTGAAATACCAGGTTAATCTGACTGCTTTTGTTAACCGTTGAACTAAGAGTGAGTGAATGCTGGTGTGGGAGGAGGAGGAGGAGGAGGAGGAGGGAGCGCTGTGGTACGTTCCTCAACACTGTTGCTAGTAGTGACGGCATTCCTGCTGTAAAAACACTTACATTGACTGCAGCTGCGCTATAGCACCTATAGCACCTACAGCACCTATAGCACCTGTAGCACCTACAGCAACTATAGCACCTACAGCACCTGTAGCACCTATAGCACCTATAGCACATACAGCACCTATAGCACCTATAGCACCTATAGCACCTATAGCACCTATAGCACCTATAGCAGCTATAGCACCTGTAGCGCCTGTAGCACCTATAGCACCTATAGCACCTATAGCACATACAGCACCTATAGCACCTATAGCACATACAGCACCTGTAGCACCTATAGCACCTATAGCACATACAGCACCTATAGCACCTATAGCAGCTATAGCACCTGTAGCACCTATAGCACCGCGGCCTCTGCTATCTCCAGGCCAAACACCGCTGTTTTTGATCACATTGTTTGGCAGCTGCGTTCGATTTGAGGGTAATTTCATATTACTTTTACAGCAGATGCGCGGGGTTTGCTAATGTGCAGCCTGGCGTGCACAAGATTTTCTGTAATCTCTGTGGGGACTTTGGGAATAAATTCTAAATAACCTTCTCTCTCTCTCAAATTAAAATTCAAAATGCTTTATTGGCATATTTTGAGATACATATCACCAAAGCATACTAATCAATCAGAATAACAGCAACAATGATCTCAGATTATGCAGGAAGAAAGAGAGAGAGAGAGATGACTGCAGTTTGCGAAGAGAGAGAAGACACACACTGTATAAAGCTAAAGCATCCATCACAAAGTAATGTCCTTATAACAAAGTCATGTTATAATTCAGTCTTCATGATAAAATAGTGAAATATATTGCTCCAATCTCCTTAATGTGGTACCCTATCCTAGTTAGGAACATTAGCTATAAAAGTAAAAGCTGTATGCATCCGTCTCTGACCAGCCAGTGCAAAAATTATTCTGGATATTAAAGCATGACTGAAATGTAAAGGGTGTGGACCATATGGTCACCAGCTTTAACCTCACTGCACAGTTCACACATGTGGGGTCAAAGGTCAAACAGAAAAGGCGGGAATGTCAGAGGAGATTATAAATATGAGAGGGATGGGGTGCTGTGTTCAGAGGGTACTCAGGTGAGAGGGATGGGGTGCTGTGTTCAGAGGGGAGCAGGTGAGAGGGATGGGGTGCTGTGTTCAGGGGGGAGCAGGTGAGAGGGATGGGGTGCTGTGTTCAGAGGGGAGCAGGTGAGAGGGATGGGGTGCTGTGTTCAGAGGGTACTCAGGTGAGAGGGATGGGGTGCTGTGTTCAGAGGGTACTCAGGTGAGAGGGATGGGGTGCTGTGTTCAGGGGGGAGCAGGTGAGAGGGATGTGGTGCTGTGTTCAGAGGGTATCAGGTGAGAGGGATGGGGTGCTGTGTTCAGGGGGGGAGCAGGTGAGAGGGATGGGGTGCTGTGTTCAGGGGGGGAACAGGTGAGAGGGATGGGGTGCTGTGTTCAGAGGGTACTCAGGTGAGAGGGATGGGGTGCTGTGTTCAGAGGGGAGCAGGTGAGAGGGATGGGGTGCTGTGTTCAGAGGGTACTCAGGTGAGAGGGATGGGGTGCTGTGTTCAGAGGGGAGCAGGTGAGAGGGATGGGGTGCTGTGTTCAGGGGGGAGCAGTTGAGAGGGATGGGGTGCTGTGTTCAGAGGGTACTCAGGTGAGAGGGATGGGGTGCTGTGTTCAGAGGGGAGCAGGTGAGAGGGATGGGGTGCTGTGTTCAGGGGGGGAGCAGGTGAGAGGGATGGGGTGCTGAGTTCAGGGGGAGCAGGTGAGAGGGATGGGGTGCTGTGTTCAGAGGGGAGCAGGTGAGAGGGATGGGGTGCTGTGTTCAGGGGGGAGCAGGTGAGAGGGATGGGGTGCTGTGTTCAGGGGGGAGCAGGTGAGAGGGATGGGGTGCTGTGTTCAGAGGGGAGCAGGTGAGAGGGATGGGGTGCTGTGTTCAGAGGGTACTCAGGTGAGAGGGATGGGGTGCTGTGTTCAGAGGGTACTCAGGTGAGAGGGATGGGGTGCTGTGTTCAGGGGGAGCAGGTGAGAGGGATGGGGTGCTGTGTTCAGAGGGACAGGTGAGAGGGATGGGGTGCTGTGTTCAGGGGGGAGCAGGTGAGAGGGATGGGGTGCTGTGTTCAGAGGGGAGCAGGTGAGAGGGATGGGGTGCTGTGTTCAGGGGGGAGCAGGTGAGAGGGATGTGGTGCTGTGTTCAGAGGGTACTCAGGTGAGAGGGATGGGGTGCTGTGTTCAGAGGGGAGCAGGTGAGAGGGATGGGGTGCTGTGTTCAGGGGGGAGCAGGTGAGAGGGATGGGGTGCTGTGTTCAGAGGGTACTCAGGTGAGAGGGATGGGGTGCTGTGTTCAGAGGGGAGCAGGTGAGAGGGATGGGGTGCTGTGTTCAGGGGGTACTCAGGTGAGATGGATGGGGTGCTGTGTTCAGAGGGGAGCAGGTGAGAGGGGTGTGGTGCTGTGTTTGGTGGTTTAACAGGTGAGAGGGGCGAGATGCAGTAAGGGTGTGGAGGGTGCGGGGTGTGGGTGTATTACCTGATCAGAGTGTGACACCTGGAGCCTCAGGGCGTACCTGTCTGAGGGACGGTGGGCCCTGCAGTCCCAGGCCAAGTCTGACTGGACAGCTGCCCAACAGTACATCTCTGGATTGGTGACTGGCCCACAGGAAAACGTGTGACATGACTGGTGGTAGCAGGGAGGTTACCCAGGGAGGGAGGGGTCAGTCTGCAAGGCTGCTCACTCAGTTAGAGGAATGCGCACATGTAAATCTGGTACATTTTAAAAATCCTCCCACTGATGGCGTCTGGTGTTGGTGTTCCTCCACGCTAGGAGAACGAGGTAAGTGGACCGCCAGCTGTGAGCTAACACAGGAAATGGACTGTGAGCGTTTGACTGGATGACCACATCGAGTTCACCACAGGTTAACACAGAACTCTACTCTAAAGTCCTTATTCAGAATACATACATTCCTTTCTGCCTACTTATGAGGTTTTTAATATGGAATTATTCTTAAAATTACCATAATATTCAATATCAGAATCAAAAGCCTTATGACATGGGTTTGGGGAGTTCTTAATTGTCAGCTCAAGTTAAGTTTAAACTTAGTGAGCTGTGAGTAGTTCCTCCCTCAGTCCCATAACAGACCAATCAGAAGCAGCGAAAGGAGCCGATTGGTCCCAACACAGTGTGGAGTGACGATGACATTACAGATGTGTATGTGTGTGTGTGTGTGTGTGTGACACCCTTGGAGGGCCATCACTCAGACAGATGACTACAGAACTACCCGATACAGGCAGAACTTACTCATACTACAGAACTACCTGATACACAAGGAACTCACTTATACTACAGAACTACCTGATACAGGAGGAACTCACTCATACTACAGAACTACCTGATACAGCAGGAACTCACTCATACAACAAAACTACCTGATACACAAGGAACTTACTCATACTACAGAACTACCTGATACACAAGGAACTCACTCATACTACAGAACTACCTGATACACAAGGAACTCACTCATACAACAAAACTACCTGATACACAAGGAACTTACTCATACTACAGAACTACCTGATACAGGAGGAACTCACTCATACTACAGAACTACCTGATACAGCAGGAACTCACTCATACAACAAAACTACCTGATACACAAGGAACTTACTCATACTACAGAACTACCTGATACACAAGGAACTCACTCATACTACAGAACTACCTGATACACAAGGAACTCACTCATACAACAAAACTACCTGATACACAAGGAACTCACTCATACTACAGAACTACCTGATACAGGAGGAACTCACTCATACTACAGAACTACCTGATACAGAAGGAACTCACTCACACTACAGAACTACCTGATACAGAAGGAACTTGCTCATACTACAGAACTACCTGATACAAAGGAACTTACTCATACTACAGAACTACCTGATACACAAGGAACTCACTCATACTACAGAACTACCTGATACAGGAGGAACTCACTCATAATACAGAACTACCTGATACAGAAGGAACTCACTCACACTACAGAACTACCTGATACAGGAGGAACTCACTTACACTACAGAACTACCTGATACAGAAGGAACTTGCTCATACTACAGAACTACCTGATACAGAAGGAACTCACACATACTCAACTGCCCATTCATTCATGAAATCATTTGATAAAGCTGTGGCATTACCTACAATTAAAAAAAAAGATATAATTAGTAGTTGCCTAATTGTTTATTGAAATACATCTTAGTGCCAATCTTAGTATGGAAATAGACCTCTCTAGTAAGTCTACTGGGGGAAAAAAAACTTTAGCAATGCAATGACTCCCAGCTGCCACTGAGGCATGCAGAGGGCTGTGAGATGTGTTGGGTATGTGTTGGGTGTGTACAGGAGCACTGACGCAGGGGGCTGTGAGATGTGTTGGGTGTGTACAGAAGCACTGACGCAGGGGTCTGTGAGATGTGTTGGGTGTGTATGTGTTGGGTGTGTACAGAAGCACTGACGCAGGGGGCTGTGAGATGTGTTGGGTGCGTACAGGAGCACTGACGCAGGGGGCTGTGAGATGTGTTGGGTGTGTACAGGAGCACTGACACAGGGGGCTGTGAGATGTGTTGGGTGCGTACAGGAGCACTGACGCAGGGGGCTGTGAGATGTGTTGGGTGTGTACAGAAGCACTGACGCAGGGGTCTTTGAGATGTGTTGGGTGTGTATGTGTTGGGTGTGTACAGAAGCACTGACGCAGGGGGCTGTGAGAATATTAGATTATCAATAACGCCAGAGCTTCAGTGAGAATCTGACCATCACTGAAAGACTGAGGAGGGAGCGGCTGGCCTGCCCTCTTTCTGTTCTCATTACACCTCGTCCCGCAGACACAATTTATGCTTCCTGTTTGTGTCCAGAATGGGCGTTCAGGAATACAGGCCATAAATCATCAGAGCCAATGAAAACTCTCACAGTGATCATGTGACCATGCAGTGCTCACAGGAAGCTGCTGCAGGAGGGCTGCTCTGATATTCTAACAGGGAGAGCAACTGACTTACAGCTCCTCAGTCAAAGCGTCACGGTAAGAAAGATCAACAGTGTAGCACAGTGGGTAGGGAACTTGGCTTGTAACCGAAAGGTCATAGGTTTGATTCCTGGGCAGGGCACTGCCATTGTACCCTTGAGAGAGGTACTTAACCTGCATTACTTCAGTATGTACCCAGCTGTATAAATGCATACAATGTAAAAGTTGCTCTGGATAGATGCCTGTAATGTAATCTTTAATGATCAGTTTTACAAAACTTAAGTGTATCCATATTTTGTAGTTATGACTATTTGGAAAATAAAACTCATAGGTTTGTAGAGGTTTGTTTACATGCAATAGAACAGTTTTTAAAATTTTTTGGGCTTTCCAGCTTTATTGGACAGAACAGTGTAGAGAGACAGGAAGAACAGGGGAAGAGAGGGAGGGACACGTGACAAAGGTCGCGCGGTCTGACTCCAACTGCCCACGTGGCAGCTTTAGGCTGTCCGTATACTATGTACTCGTGTGTGGTGTTGCTGTAAAGCGCTGTGATGGGGAACACATTGGTGTGGCATAGTGGGCGCTGAATAAAGACCTTGGAACAGCACTCGAGAGAGCAGCAGGTACAGTAATGCAAATTACCGATGAGCCAGCAGTCAGCTGCACTGCTCAGTTAATGTGCTTTGATAGGCTTACAGAGATAACGCAAGCAGGAACATTGTTGCTACTATGATTTTGTTGTGATTGTGCCTTTCTTTCGTGATTTGGGTTTTCAGGACCTTTGATCTCGACAGGGGAAGTGTAATTGTCAATATGATTTCCTGCTTCCTACTTCCTACATGATCTTCTACTTCCTGTTTGGTGTGTATGAGGGGAGTCTTACACTCAGAACTGGATGCAGCCAGGCAGTAATTAGCAGCTTTATTTTTTTTTAAAGATCTTCAGCATTTGCAGGAAGTGATTCTGCTGCAAAAATGAAGATCAGTGGGCAGCATGGCCCATTGCTTGTGTGGGAGGGGTCTGCTTCCATGGAGCTGTGTGGGAGGGGTCTGTTTCCATGGAGCTGTGTGGGAGGGGTTTGCTTCCATGGAGCTGTGTGGGAGGGGTTTGCTTCCATGGAGCTGTGTGGGAGGGGTGTGCTCCCATAGAGCTTTGTGGGAGTTGGGGCTCTGTGACTTGTGTGGGACAGACAGGGATGAAGTGGAATCCAAAAGGAGGCTCAGAATAGCCTGAACAGGCCTGGGGGGGCAGAGCTAAGAGGGGAGCATCAATGTGGCAGGGAGGGGGGGCTCCATGTGATCTCTGCAGGACACCAAGCCCTTTCTGGGATGACATAAAACGGGCACCCACCTGTCAGGACAGGGAGCACGAGTGCTGTGTGTGTGTGTGTGTGTGTGTGTGTGTGTGCGCGTGCGTGCGTGCGTGCGTGTGCGCTTGTGTCTGTGTGCGCGCGTGTGCGTGTGTCTGTGTGCGCGCGTGTGTGTCTGTGTGCGTGCGTGTGTGTCTGTGTGTGCGCGTGTGTGTGCGTGCGTGTCTGTGCGTGCGTGTCTGTGTGTGGTGTGTGTGTGTGTGTGTCTGTGTGCGTGCGTGTGTGTGTGTGCGTGCGTGTGCATGCACCTATGTGCTCTGTTATTAAAGACCTCTAACACACCCATTGGACATGCTTTTCTCTGTTTCTGCACTCCGGGTAGTCATGGTGATATATCCAGTGGGCACAGTGAAATCCCTGCTGATTGGTTCCCTTGGCATGTGCTGTGTGTGTGATTCGGGTTCCTGTGTGCTGGTGGTGAGCTTCACTTTCGACAGCATGGTGGGGTTGAGGCTTACCATTGGCCAAGTGTGTTGCCATTGAGCTTTGCGACTGGCCGAGGTGTGGACAACGAAGTTTGCCACTGGCCAGTGTGTTGGTGTAGTTCTACCATTGGCCAGTGTGTTGGTGTAGTTCTACCATTGGCCAGTGTGTTGGTGTAGTTCTGCCATTGATCAGTGTGTTGGTGTTGTTCCTCCATTGGCCAGTGTGTTGGTGTAGTTCTACCATTGGCCAGTGTGTTGGTGTTGTTCCTCCATTGGCCAGTGTGTTGGTGTAATTCTGCTATTGGCCAGTGTGTTGGTGTAGTTCTGCTATTGGCCAGTGTGTTGGTGTAGTTCTGCCATTGATCAGTGTGTTGGTGTTGTTCCTCCATTGGCCAGTGTGTTGGTGTAGTTCTACCATTGGCCAGTGTGTTGGTGTTGTTCCTCCATTGGCCAGTGTGTTGGTGTAATTCTGCTATTGGCCAGTGTGTTGGTGTAGTTCTGCTATTGGCCAGTGTGTTGGTGTAATTCTGCTATTGGCCAGTGTGTTGGCAATGCCCCAAATAACGGCTGCATTCCTGAAAAACGCAGTGATGGTGCAGTGATAGTGGAGTGATAGTGCAGTGATAGTGCAGTGATGGTGCAGTGATGGTGCAGTGATAGTGGAGTGATGGTGCAGTGATAGTGGAGTGATAGTGCAGTGATGGTGCAGTGATAGTGGAGTGATGGTGCAGTGATAGTGGAGTGATAGTGCAGTGATAGTGGAGTGATGGTGCAGTGATAGTGCTGTGATGATGCAGTGATAGTGGAGTGATGGTGCAGTGATAGTGGAGTGACGGTGCAGTGATAGAGGAGTGATGGTGCAGTGATAAAGGAGTGACGGTGCAGTAATTGTGCAGTGATGGTGCAGTGATAGTGGAGTGATGGTGCTGTGATAGTGGAGTGACAGTGCAGTGATGGTGCTGTGATGATGCAGTGATAGTGGAGTGACGGTGCAGTGATAGAGGAGTGATGGTGCAGTGATTGTGCAGTGATGGTGCAGTGATAGTGGAGTGATGGTGCAGTGATTGTGCAGTGATGGTGCAGTGATGGTGCAGTGATAGTGGAGTGATGGTGCTGTGATAGTGGAGTGACAGTGCAGTGATGGTGCTGTGATGTTGCTGGAATGGACGTTCGCAGCCCTGTGATGCTCAGAGAGGCTGGACAGTGAGGGGTGCGAGTCAGAAGCGCAGGACTGCTCAGGAACATTAGCTAACGCAGTCAGACAGGTCTCTGAATGATGGCTGATAAACATGCGGTTTGATTGAGGAGCTTCATTCCCTCCGATTAATAACGTGACCCTGCAGCATCACTGAGCAGTGTCCTCCAGTCTGTCATTAACTCTACAATGGAACCTTCATGGAGCACCATCCACTCAGACTTTTAACACAAAGCAAGACATGAACATACACAAATGGTTAGTGTGTTACATGTTTGTATTGCATTTTTGTATCGCATGTTTGCATGTTGCATGTTTGTATTGCATGCTTGCCTTTTTTTCTTGCTTGTGTGTTGCATGTTTGTGTCGCATGTTTGCGCATTGCATGTTGCATGTTTGCATATTGCACATTTGTGTGTTGCATGTTTGAATGTAGTACTTTGTGTGTCACATGTATGTCACTTGTTTGCATGCTCTGTGTGTTGCATGTTTGTGTGGCATGTTTGTGTCACATGTTTGCATGCTCTGTGTGTTGCATGTTTGTGTCACATGTTTGCATGCTCTGTGTGTTGCGTGTTTGTGTCGCATGTTTGCATGTTGCATGTTTGTGTCGCATGTTTGCATGTTGCATGTTTGTGTCGCATGCTTGCATGCTGTGTGTGTTGCGTGTTTGTGTCGCATGTTTGTGTCGCATGTTTGCATGCTGTGTGTGTTGCGTGTTTGTGTTGCATGCAGGCAGTAAGCTCACTGGGACATTAAAGGGCAGAGCTGTGTTTTGCAGAGGGGTGTCTGCATCCATTAGCTTTTATTTCTGCACTCAGCCGACATAAATACAGAAACCGTCTGCCCTGCCAGCACCAACATCCTCATAAACCACCAGTCAATTCTATCAAGACTTCTTAAATAAAATACTTAAATACCAGTTTTGGACAAAAACAACTGCTGAAGTACATTCGGACTCATTCAGCTGAGGTTCAAAGAGGTATCACTGTGTAACACTGACAATCAGGTTAAAAATTTCTCACAAAAGCTGTACAAATTACATGAATTTACACAGGAATAAATTAGAATCATTTCAATTAAACCGTGGGCTTTCATCCCAGATTTTTACTGAGACATTTTTAAGATTTTCCTTTAAAAGGCCAAAGGTATTCATGTAAACTACAGGGAAATGCTTTCTGTGGGAAAATGTAGGTTATTTAATTTAGGCCTATTTCCCTTTGTAGAGTGTTTCTATACAGTCTACCTTCCGACTGCAGCTCTATTTACACTATCATACACTGAAGTATATCGAGGCCATATTTATACATGAAAAAATGTTTTTTTACATAAATTTCTTTTGCATATTCATCATTTAGGTATCAACAACATATTTCAAAATGCATTCAGATGCACAACCAAGGCATGTGAGTTTTTATGATTGAGGGGATATATAAGGGCTTATATGTAAGATAATATATACTTGTATACTCAGGATTTCCAGTTTTGTTGGTGACAACCAGGTTATTCCTAAATTCCTTAACTGCGGGACAAACTAACTCTTAGAGTGAAGCCCTTAAAAAGCCCTTAACGGGATACAGGATCAAAGCACCCTAAAATAACTGAACCTAAACCCTGCTTTATCCCTACCCTCCACCCCTTCGACAGGCTGTCCTGGGTCTCCCCCTGGTGGAGAGATGGAGAACTGCACGGAACTCCAAACATCCTCTCCTGTCTGCTCAAAGCTCCCATCCAAATGGGAGAAAATTATTTTAAAAAATGTATTTGCTGTTATTAAAAATTCATAGAGTAATTATTCAAGTAAAAGGGGTTTATGGCGCTTGTTTTGACCGCACTTAACAAGCACCACGTTTTAATAATCAATCATAAAATTAAAAGCTAATTTACTCAGCCGGACTGAGACGGCAGACAGAGGATGGAACAGGATGCTGGAGGAGGTGTGCACACACATACATACACACACACGCACGCACGCACGCACGCACGCACGCACGCACACAAACACACACGCACACACAAACACACACACGCACGCACGCACGCACACACACAAACACACACACACCAGACACCTCGCAGGCACAGCTACACCTGTGACCTCCACAAACACCTGCACACAGTGCACCTCACTGGCCTCAGAAGGAAGACTAACTCTGTTCTTTTGGTTAATAAATCTGGGGAGGGGGTCCTGCTCTGTTCTTATTGGTTCAGGGTGCAGAGGCGGACCTCCTAGTCTGTTCTTAGTGGTTTAGGGTTCTGAAGCGTGGCTCCAGGTCAGTTCTTACTGGTTTAGGGCACTGGGGTGGGGCTCCAGGTCTGTTCTTATTGGTTTAGGGGGCAGGGGGTGTGGCTCACTCCTCGTCGGCACTCTTAAACATGAGGATGGAGTTGTATATCTTGAGGGCGGGGCCGAGCTTTATACTGAGGATCTTGACAATATCGGCCTGCGTGAGCAGCAGGAAAGCTTCGCCATCAATCTGCTATAAAGACAAGAGCGCACACATTAAACCACACCCACATACACCTTAAACCACACCCACATACACCTTAAACCACACCCACACACACATTAAACCACACCCATATACACCTTAAACCACAACCACATACACATTAAACCACACACACAAACATATTAAACCACACCCACACACACCTTAAACCACACCCACATACATATTAAACCACACCCACACATGCCTTAAACCACACCCACATACACATTAAACCATACCCACATACACCTTAAACCACACCCACACACACATTAAACCATACCCACATACACTTTAAACCACACCCACACATGCCTTAAACCACACCCACATACACATTAAAACACACCCACATACACATTAAACCACACCCACATACACTTTAAACCACACCCATATGCCTTAAACCACACCCACATACACATTAAACCACACATGCCTTAAACCACACCCACATACACCTTAAACCACACCCACATACACACTAAACCACACCCACATATGCCTTAAACCACACCCACGTAACCAAACACCAGCCCAACATACACCTTAAACCACACCCATATACGTCTTAAACCACACCCACACACACATTAAACCATACCCACATACACCTTACACCACACCCATATACGTCTTAAACCATACCCACATACACCCACACCTCAAATAATATCCACACACACCTTAAACCACGCCTACAAAATTCACGCCACAGCCAGTGTGAGAGGACAGCCCACATAAACGTCTTACCTCATTTCTAAAGGTCACAGCATGATCTCTGCAGCCTGGCAGGCCCCGGACAAAGCTGGCCACCTGATTGGTCAAAAGAACAGAAGGTCCGCCCTCATTGATAAGGGTGGAAGTGATGTCACAGGTGAATGAGCCTGTGTGTGTGTGTGTGAGCATGTGTGTGTGTGTATGTGTGTGTGCGCGTGTGTGTAAGAGAGTGTGTGTGAGAGAGCGTGTGAGCATGTGTGCGTGTGTATCTGCGTGTGTGAGAGTGTGTGTGTGTATCTGCGTGTGTGTGTGTGATTGTGTTTGTGTGTGTGTGTGTGTGTGTGTGAGAGTGTGTGTGCGTGAGTGTGCGTGTGTATGGGTGTGTGTGTGCGTCAGTGTGTGTGTTTGTATGAGTGTGTGTGTGTGTGAGTGTGAGTGAGCGTGTGCGTGAGTGTGAGTGTGTGTGTGTGTGAGAGTGAGTGCATGTGCGTGAGTGAGTGTGTGTGTGTGGTGCGTGGAGTGTGTGTAGTGTGTGTGTGTGAGAGTGTGTGTGCGTGAGTGAGTGTGTGTGTGTGTGTATGAGTGTGAGTGTGTGTGTGTGCGTGAGTGTGTGTGTGAGTGTGTGTGTGTGTGTGTGAGTGTGTGTGTGTGCGTGTGTATGTGTGAGTGTGTGTGTGTGTGTGTGATGTGAGTGTGAGTGTGTGTGTGTGCGTGAGTGTGTGTGTGAGTGTGTGTGTGTGTGTGTGAGTGTGTGTGTGTGCGTGTGTATGTGTGTGTGCAGTACCTCGTCAGTGCTCCACTGTGCCACTTGGCGGGCGGTGAGGCCCAGCACCTCGGGCAGCAGCTTGCAGTGTTTATCCCAGCAGAGCAGGATGCGCTGCATGGGGCTGCTGGGGCTGAACACAGACTCATGCAGAGCCTGCTGCAGACTGACTGCCCCGTCTGGGCCGTCTGCGCATACACAAAGAGAGCAGGGATTACAGTCTGTACAGACAGAGAGAGAGCAGGGTTTATCTTCTGCGCAGATACACACAGAGCAGGGATTACAGTAGACACACACCTAACCAACTGCACAGATGCACAGAACAGGGTTCACCGTCCGCACACAGCAAGCTTTACAGAACAGCACACACACAAGGGGCGGGGTCACACAGGAAGGGGCGGGGTCACAGAGAGGGCGGGGTCACACAGGAAGGGGTGGGATCACACAGAAGGGGCAGAGTCACACAGGAAGGGGCGGGGTTACACAGGAAGGGGCAGGGTCACACAGGAAGGGGGCGGAGTCACACAGAGAGGGGCAGGGTCACACAGGAAGGGGTGGGGTCACAGAGAGGGGCAGGGTCACAGGAAGGGGCAGGGTCACACAGGAGGGGCGGGGTCACACAGGGAGGGGCGGGGTCACACAGAGAGGGGCGGGGTCACACAGGAGGGGCGGGGTCACACAGGAAGGGGCGGGGTCACACAGGAAGGGGCAGGGTCACACAGAGAGGGGCGGGGTCACACAGGGAGGGGCGGGGTCACACAGAGGGGTGGGGTCACAGAGAGAGGAGCAGGTTTACTGTACCTCCAGGCTCCTGTTTGACAAAGTGTAGCTTCAGACACTTTGGGAGTTGCCCTGATCTGTAAACAACCCCACAAACACACATTATTATACATCATACGGAGAGACAGACAGACATACACATTACTGTACATTATATATATACACACACACACACACACACATACATTACTATACATTCTATACACACACACTTACATTCAAAACATTACACACACACACACACATTACTATACATTATATATACACACACACACACATTACTATACATTATACACAGAGACAGAAAGACACACACATTACATTATACACAGACAGTCGACCACCCCACCTTCCTGTCCTCCCTGGCAGCTATGGGGATCTGTGGCACAGCACTAGACTGGATCGAGTCCTACCTCTCCGGTCGCTCCTTCCAAGTCGCCTGGGCTGGTGCAGTATCGGCACCTCGCCCCCTTGCCACAGGAGTTCCACAGGGCTCAGTCCTTGGTCTCCTCCTATTCTCCCTGTACACCCAATCTCTTGGTCCTGTAATCTCTGCCCATGGTTTGTCCTATCATTGTTATGCTGATCACACCCAACTCTTTCTCTCCTTCCCCCCTTCTGACACACAGGTCTCCGCTCGCATCTCTGCTTGCCTGAGGGACATCCAGAGCTGGATGGATAACCACCATCTTAAGCTAAACCCAGGTAAGACAGAGATGATCTTCATCCCTGCTCCATCCTCTAACCTCCTTGACTTTTCCATTTCCCTAGGGGACACCGTGGTGTCATCACCCACCGCAAAAAACCTTGGAGTGGTGATGGACAACAGACTGTCCCTCTCCCAGAACATCACGGCGTTGAGTCGAACGTGCAGGTTCTTCCTGTACAACATCCGGAGAATCCGCCCCTTCCTCACCACCTACGCAACCCAGCTCCTGGTTCAAGCGATGGTCCTGTCCCGCCTGGACTACTGCAACTCGCTGCTGGCTGGTCTGCCAGCATCCTCCATCAGACCCCTGCTGCTCATCCAGAATGCTGCAGCGCGTCTGGTCTACAACCTCCCCAGACATTCCCATGTCACCCCCCTGCTCACTGACCTCCACTGGCTGCCTGTTATGGCTCGCATCAAATTTAAGACTTTGGTGCTTGCATACCAGGCAGCTAAGGGGTCAGCACCAGGATACATCCAGAGGATCATCAGACCCTACACACCAGCCAGACCTCTCCGTTCTGCCACCTCTGGACGCTTGGCACCTCCGTTCGTTTTTATTTGGCAGGATTGTTTTTGTCTGATTCTGATTAGGCAAATGTGATTTCAGTGCTAGTTTGTACTTGGCAGGATTGTTTGTTTGCTGAACAGGTTACCCTACAGGGTTGGAGTCCTGATCTATGTGGTCACTTCTGGCACTACGATCTTTACTTCACTCTAGTGTGTTTCTTTTGCACCTCTGCACCTTGAACTAATGCACTTGTTGTACGTCGCTCTGGATAAGAGCGTCTGCTAAATGCCTGTAATGTAATGTAATGACACACACACACATTCTATACATTACACACACACACACACACACACACACACTACTATACATTATACACAGAGACAAACAGACAGACACACATACACATTACAATACATTGTACACAGACACAGACACACACATTCTATACATTACACAAACACGCACACACCCACATACTTCTTAGGCTTGGTGCCGTTGTGACTGTGCTCTCCAGCGCCCCCTGGCCGCTCGTCTCCACAGTGCGATGGCTCTGACAGGCTGCTGCGGCCCGAACGGTCTCCTTCCCCAATCCACGACTTCCTGCCCCCACTGCAGCGGAACAGAGCGTGCTCAGTAAGAGAGCATGCTCAGAGAGCACGCTCAGTCAGAGCACACTCAGGCAGAGAGCACACTCAGTCAGCAGGCTCAGTCAGAGAGCACACTCAGGCAGAGAGCACGCTCAGTCACAGCACACTCAGGCAGAGAGCACGCTCAGTCAGCAGGCTCAGTCAGAGAGCACACTCAGTCACAGCACACTCAGGCAGAGAGCACGCTCAGTCAGCAGGCTCAGTCAGAGAGCACACTCAGTCAGAGCACACTCAGGCAGAGAGCACACTCAGGCAGAGAGCACGCTCAGTCAGAGAGCACGCTCAGTCAGAGCACACTCAGTCACAGCACACTCAGGCAGAGAGCACACTCAGACAGAGAGCACACTCAGGCAGAAGCACACTCAGCAGAGAGCACCTCAGTCAGAGAGCACACTCAGTCAGAGCACACTCAGTCAGAGAGCACGCTCAGTCAGAGCACACTCAGTCAGAGCACACTCAGGCAGAGAGCACACTCAGTCAGAGAGCACACTCAGACAGAACACACTCAGGCAGAGAGCATGCTCAGTCAGAGAGCACGCTCAGTCAGAGCACACTCAGGCAGAGAGCACACTCAGTCAGCAGGCTCAGTCAGAGAGCACACTCAGTCACAGCACACTCAGGCAGAGAGCACACTCAGACAGAGAGCACACTCAGGCAGAGAGCACACTCAGGCAGAGAGCACACTCAGACAGAGAGCACACTCAGACAGAGAGCACACTCAGGCAGAGAGCACGCTCAGTCAGAGAGCACACTCAGACAGAGAGCACACTCAGACAGAACACACTCAGGCAGAGAGCACACTCAGGCAGAGAGCACACTCAGTCAGAGAGCACACTCAGAGAGCACACTCAGGCAGAGAGCACGCTCAGTCAGAGAGCACACTCAGACAGAGAGCACACTCAGACAGAGAGCACACTCAGAGAGCACACTCAGACAGAACACACTCAGTCAGAGAGCACACTCAGTCAGAGAGCACACTCAGACAGAGAGCACACTCAGACAGAGAGCACACTCAGTCAGAGCACACTCAGGCAGAGAGCACACTCAGTCAGAGCACACTCAGACAGAGAGCACACTCAGGCAGAGAGCACGCTCTCAGAGAGCACGCTCAGGCAGAGAGCACACTCAGGCAGAGAGCACACTAAGTCAGAGCACGCTCAGTCAGAGAGCACACTCAGTCAGAGAGCACACTCAGACAGAGAGCACACTCAGACAGAGAGCACACTCAGTCAGAGCACACTCAGGCAGAGAGCACACTCAGTCAGAGCACACTCAGACAGAGAGCACACTCAGGCAGAGAGCACGCTCAGTCAGAGAGCACGCTCAGGCAGAGAGCACACTCAGGCAGAGAGCACACTAAGTCAGAGCACGCTCAGTCAGAGAGCACACTCAGGCAGAGAGCACGCTCAGTCAGAGAGCACACTCAGGCAGAGAGCACACTCAGTCAGAGCACACTCAGTCAGAGAGCACGCTCAGGCAGAGAGCACACTCAGGCAGAGAGCACACTCAGTCAGAGCACGCTCAGTCAGAGAGCACACTCAGGCAGAGAGCACGCTCAGTCAGAGAGCACACTCAGGCAGAGAGCACACTCAGTCAGAGAGCACGCTCAGGCAGAGAGCACACTCAGGCAGAGAGCACACTCAGTCAGAGCACACTCAGGCAGAGAGCACACTAAGTCAGAGCACACTCAGTCAGAGAGCACACTCAGGCAGAGAGCACACTCAGGCAGAGAGCACACTAAGTCAGAGCACGCTCAGTCAGAGAGCACACTCAGGCAGAGAGCACGCTCAGAGAGCACACTCAGGCAGAGAGCACACTCAGGCAAAGAGCACACTCAGAGAGCACGCTCAGTCAGAGAGCACACTCAGACAGAGAGCACGCTCAGGCAGAGAGCACGCTCAGGCAGAGAGCACGCTCAGACAGAGAGCACGCTCAGGCAGAGAGCACGCTCAGGCAGAGAGCACGCTCAGGCAGAGAGCACACTCAGACAGAGAGCACGCTCAGGCAGAGAGCACACTCAGAGAGCACGCTCAGTCAGAGAGTGTACAGTATAAACTGTATGGTGCAGGATTGCTCCCACAGCAGCTCCTTCTGTTTGCTGCCAGTAAAGCACGACCGTTCCCTGACATCTTTCTAAAAAAAGTCACTTAGAGCAGCTTTAACTTGCTTGCTTAACTTGCTAGGCCTGGCTACACTGAATCAGCAAGGTGGCCTTTAGTGTGTTTGAATGGACGATACTGGCGACTTTTAAACTGAGAAACATGCATATGCACACACACACACTCACATCCGTACACGCACCTGGACTGGGGGGAGTCGTCGACAGGGTCGGGCAGCTCCGGGGGGGTGGGGTTGGGGGTGGGGGTGGGGGTGGCGGTGGGCAGATCGGGGCGTCGCCCACGGTGGGGCCCAGCGAGAGCAGCAGGCCTCTCCCCACTGAGCCGGTCAGGAAGTAGCCCCTCCTTATTCAGATTCAGCTCTGAGTACGGACAGCTCACCGCCCTGCAGACACACACGCGCATATGAGTACAGACAGCTCACCGCCCTGCAGACACACATGCGCATAGGAGTACAGACAGCTCACCGCCCTGTAGACACACACGCGCATATGAGTACAGACAGCTCACCGCCCTGCAGACACACACGCGCATATGAGTACAGACAGCTCACCGCCCTGTAGACACACACGCGCATATGAGTACAGACAGCTCACCGCCCTGCAGACACACACGCGCATATGAGTACAGACAGCTCACCGCCCTGCAGACACACACGGGCATATGAGTACAGACAGCTCACCGTCCTGCAGACACACACGCGCATAGGAGTACAGACAGCTCACCGCCCTGCAGACACACACGCGCATATGAGTACAGACAGCTCACCGCCCTGCAGACACACACGGGCATATGAGTACAGACAGCTCACCGTCCTGCAGACACACACGCGCATAGGAGTACAGACAGCTCACCGCCCTGCAGACACACACGCGCATATGAGTACAGACAGCTCACCGCCCTGCAGACACACACGTGCATAGGAGTACAGACAGCTCACTGCCCTGCAGACACACACCCCGCGCATACGAGCACACACACGCACGCACGCACGCACGCACGCACGCACGCACGCACGCACGCACGCAGGCAGGCAGGCAGGTAGGCAGACACGCACAAACGCACGCACGCACACACACCTCATTACTACCCTGGCACAGACGGTAATAAGGAGGATGAGGTCTTGGAGTCTGAGACTAAGTTATGAGGGCAAGTATACACCCTGAGGAGTATAGCTCTAAATCTACTGTATCAATCTCTTAATCACTGATGACTGAAGTTAAGAGATGTCCAGGCACTGCAGCTAAAGAATGCAGGAAAATATTTCAGGGGGTTTGTCGGGCGAGGGGGTTTGTCGGGCGAGGGGTTTTTCGGGCGAGGGGGTTTGGGGTACTGACGTGTAGTGCGTTCCGTAGCGGGGTCCCCGTACGTGGCCCACACCATTACAGCCTGGGGTGGGGCACCCCTGTCCCAGGAGCGTGGAAGCATCCGAAGACCCTGAAACAGACCAGCGACACACACACACTCAGACCAGCGACACACACACTCAGACAGGACACACACAGACCAGGCAAACACAGCGGACACACACACATCAGACCAGCGACACACACACCAAGACAAGGACACACACCACACATCAGACCAAGCGGCACACAACAACCACACACAACCCCAGCGCACACACACACTCAGACCAGCGACACACACAATCAGACCAGCGACACACACACTCAGACCAGCGACACACACAATCAGACCAGCGACACACACACATCAGACCAGCGACACACACACTCAGACCAGCGACACACACACTGACAGACACACAACACACGACACACACTCAGACCAGCGACACACACACCAGACCAGCTGACACACACACTCAGACCAGCGAACACACACAGACCAATCAGACCAGCGACAACACACACTCAGACCAGCGACACACACACACTCAGACCAGTGACACACACACTCAGACCAGCGACACACACACACACACACACCACCGACACACACACACACAGACCAGCGACACACACACTCAGACCAGCGACACACACACTCAGACCAGCGACACACACACTCAGACCAGCGACACACACACACAGACCAGCGACACACACACTCAGACCAGCGACACACACACACAGACCAGCGACACACACACACAGACCAGCGACACACACACTCAGAGGTGGGGGGTCCCCTGAATTGGTACCTTGGGGGTTCTGGAGGGGGTGCCCGGTCTTCTGGCTCCAGCCCACAGGGTGCAGGTCGGGGCTGTCAGCATCCAGCCAGTAATCATACTCCATACCCCAGCCGTCAAAGTGGATCTGCAGGGGAGGAGCCTGGTTAGACTGCACACACACACGCACACATACACACACGCACGTACACATACACACACAAAAGTACGCACACATACACACACGCACACACGCAGGGTGTGAGGAGCTCATACAGGTGTGCAGGGTGTGGTGAGCTCATACAGGTGTGCAGGGTGTGGTGAGCTCATACAGGTGTGCAGGGTGTGGTGAGCAGGTGCGCAGGGTGTGGTTAGCTCATACAGGTGTGCAGGGTGTGGTGAGCCGGTGCGCAGGGTGTGGTTAGCTCATACAGGTGTGCAGGGTGTGGTGAGCAGGTGCGCAGGGTGTGGTTAGCTCATACAGGTGTTCAGGGTGTGGTGAGCAGGTGCGCAGGGTGTGGTTAGCTCATACAGGTGTGCAGGTGAGAAAGGAAGGTGTGTGCGGGTGGGGCACCTTTAGCCGGTGCTCCTCCACCTCCGCGATGCTGGCCACCCTGATGAGCATGGCGTTCCTCTTATCCACCGCCTCCACCTTCATACCCACCTGGAACCCATGGGGGGGTCTCTGGGGGGGGGGGGGCGGGGGGGGGGGATGGGCATATCCACACATGAGATTCATGCTACACACATACTACACACATAATACACATATACTACACATACTATACACATACTACACACAAGCTACACACATACTCCACATATTATATGCACAGAACACATACTACACACATAGTACACATATAGTACAAATACTACACACTTAGTACACATACTACACACATACCACACATATACCACACAGACTAAAACTGGGCTCCTTAAAGGCATATTTCACTCATCAAGATTATCCTCCCTTATTAGTTTATGCTTTAAAACCATTCATTTCTGTGAGGTCCCGAACAACAAATGGGTTCTCAGCTGTTTGATTGGTGTTTCTAAGGTAACAGTGTGTGAGCTGGGTTCTCAGCTGTTTGATTGGTGTTTCTAAGGTAACAGTGTGTGAGCTGGGTTCTCAGCTGTTTGATTGGTGTTTCTAAGGTAACAGTGTGTGAGCTGGGTTCTCAGCTGTTTGATTGGTGTTTCTAAGGTAACAGTGTGTGAGCTGGGCTATCAGCTGTTTGATTGGTGTTTCTAAGGTAACAGTGTGTGAGCTGGGTTCTCAGCTGTTTGATTGGTGTTTCTAAGGTAATGGCAGGTAAGCTGGGTTCTCACCTGTTTGAATGCTCTGGCCGGAGCTGCCTGCGTTCCTGTCTCCTCCAGGTATTTCTCCCAGGAAAAGCTCTTGGGATGCTTGTACTCTGAGAGAAACAAGCTGTGTTACTCCAGGATCCTGCATAAATTACATAGAACCCTTACACACACACGTGCACACACATACACACACACACACGTGCACACAAACACACACGCGCACACACAGGCACGCACACGCGCACACACATACACACACACGAAAATGGACGGCCTGATAATGCTGCTCACCAGCCGGTGTTGTGAGGGTTAATTCTGCCTCCTCGCAATACCCCACAGGATGGATGTAAGGGCTGCTGGCATCACACCTTCCATACAAACACACAGAAGCACATCAGGAGTAAAGTAAACACCTAAAAAGAGTAAAGTGTGTGAACTTTCAGCAGTCCTCGTGCGAGTTGTCCAGCTGTCGAGTGTGTGAACTCACCAGTAATCGTACGAGTCATCCAGCAGTCCAGAGTGTGAACTCACCAGTAATCGTACGAGTCGTCCAGCAGTCCAGAGTGTGAACTCACCAGTAATCGTACGAGTCGTCCAGCAGTCCAGAGTGTGAACTCACCAGTAATCGTATAAGTCATCCAGCAGTCCAGAGTGTGAACTCACCAGTAATCGTACGAGTCGTCCAGCAGTCCAGAGTGCGAACTCACCAGTAATCGTATGAGTCGTCCAGCAGTCCAGAGTGCGAACTCACCAGTAATCGTATGAGTCGTCCAGCAGTCCAGAGTGCGAACTCACCAGTAATCGTACGAGTCGTCCCAGTTATCGAAGTGGATGAGCAGCCGGCTGTCCACAGCAGCGGCGATGGACGCCACGCAGATGAGCGAAGGGTTCTTCCTGTCCACCGCCTCCAACTTCATCCCCACCCGAAACCCAGAGGGCGTCACCGACTGGGGCAGGGAAAGACCGTTCACACACCACCCATTTACACACAGCTCATTTACACACTTACACACCACCCATTTACACACCGCCCATTTACACACCACTCATTTACACACAGCTCATTTACACACCACTCATTTACACACTTACACACCACCCATTTACACACCGCCCATTTACACACAGCTCATTTACACACCACCCATTTACACACAGCTCATTTACACACCAACCATTTACACACTTACACACCACCCATTTACACACAGCTCATTTACACATCACCCATTTACACACCACTCATTTACACACTTACACACCACCCATTTACACACCGCCCATTTACACACCACTCATTTACACACAGCTCATTTACACACCACCCATTTACACACAGCTCATTTACATACCACCCATTTACACACTTACACACCACTCATTTACACACTGCCCATTTACACACCACCCATTTACACACTTACACACCACTCATTTACACACCGCCCATTTACACACTTACACACCACCCACCACAGGAAGCTCCGCCCTCACCGTGTTCAGGCTCTTGAAGAGGTGTTTGGGGGCGATCTGGCCACGGCAGTTCTTCACGTACGTGTTCCAGCTGAACTCGCCGTCCCGGCAGCCTGTAACATGTAAACATGCAATGATCAGGCCATACACCACTTTCCAATCAACCACCAACCAGGCCCCACCAAACCACCAACCAGGCAGCCAACTACTAACCAGGCCAGAGCCAATGACCAACCAGGCCCCCACCCAACCACCAACCAGGCCACAGCCAACTACCAACCAGGCCACAACCAACCACCAACCAGGCCACAACCAACCACCAACCAGGCCCCACCCAACCACCAACCAGGCCATAGCCAACTACCAACCAGGCCACAGGCAACCACCAAACAGGCCACAGCCAACTACCAACCAGGCCAGAGCTAATGACCAACCAGGCCCCCACCCAACCACCAACCAGGCCACAGCCAACTACCAACCAGGCCACAACCAACCACCAACCAGGCCCCACCCAACCACCAACCAGGCCACACCCAACCACCAACCAGGCCACAACCAATCACCCACCAGGCCACAACCAACCACCAACCAGGCCACAGCCAACTACCAACCAGGCCACAACCAACTACCAACCAGGCCCCCACCCAACCACCAACCAGGCCACAACCAACCACCAACCACGCCCCACCCAACCACCAACCAGGCCACAGCCAACTACCAACCAGGCCACAACCAACCACCAACCAGGCCCCACCCAACCACCAACCAGGCCCCACCCAACCACCAACCAGGCCACACCCAACCACCAACCAGGCCACAACCAACCACCCACCAGGCCACAACCAACCACCAACCAGGCCACAACCAACCACCAACCAGGCCCCACCCAACCACCAACCAGGCCACAGCCAACTACCAACCAGGCCACAACTAACCACCAACCAGGCCACAACCAACTACCAACCAGGCCCCCACCCAACCACCAACCAGGCCACAACCAACCACCAACCAGGCCAGACCCAACCACCAACCAGGCCACAGCCAACCACCAACCAGGCCCCACCCAACCACCAAGCAGGCCACAGCTAACGAGCATCCAACTACCAACCAGGCCCCAACCAACCACCAACCAGGTCACAGCCAAATACCAACCAGGCCCCACCCAACCACCAACCAGGCCACAACCAACCACCCACCAGGCCACAACCAACCACCAACCAGGCCACAGCCAACCACCAACCAGGCCACAGCCAACTACCAACCAGGCCACAGCTAACGAGCACCCAACTACCAACCAGGCCCCACCCAACCACCAACCAGGCCACAGCCAACTACCAACCAGGCCCCACCCAACCACCAACCAGGCCACAGCCAACCACCAACCAGGCCACAGCTAACGAGCACCCAACTACCAACAGGCCACAGCCAACCACCAACCAGGCCACAGCTAACGAGCACCCAACTACCAACAGGCCCCAACCAACTACCAACCAGGCCACAGCCAAATACCAACCAGGCCCCACCCAACCACCAACCAGGCCCCACCCAACCACCAACCAGGCCACAACCAACCACCAACCAGGCCACAACCAACCACCAACCAGGCCACAGCCAACCACCAACCAGGCCCCACCCAACCACCAACCAGGCCACAGTTAACGAGCACCTAACTACCAACAGGCCACAGCCAACCACCAACCAGGCCACACCCAGCTGCACACCAGTACTGAAGCCAGCAGCCTAGGTGAGAATGACTGCAGGCATCAATACAGGGCCCCTGAGGGACTGAACTGAATACCTGCTCTAGCAATCTGCAGAATATGATTTAATTTACACAACACACATGAAAGCAAGTTGGTGTTCCTTATTAATATTATATTAAACAGTCAAAATCTGACTATGCTCAGCCTATTCCCTCTACTTACTCAATAAAATATAATCTCCAGAATGAGCTCTAAAAGAACATACGTTACTTTCCTATTAACAGCAGCAAACCCCCTCCCCCCCGTACCCTTGGGCAGCATCCCCCCCCCACCCCCCGCCCCGTCCCCCCCGTACCCTTGGGCAGCAGCAGCTTGTGTCCGTTCTTCTCGCACCACCCCGCCGGCTTCATATCCCAGGAGTCTGCGTTCACCCAGAAGTCATAGCACTCGGGGTAACCGTCAAAGTGCAGCCGCACTCTGTACCCCTGTACCTGAGGGGGCGGGAGGGGTGTTAGGTGCAGCCGGACTCTGTACCCCTGTACCTGAGGGGGAGGGGTGGGAAGGGGGCTTAGGGACCTCAGAATCCCCCCCCCCCCCGGCTAGTCACAGCAGCTCAGCGTAAACACTTCAGCGACTGATCCCCCCGCATCTCCAGAGACTAAGAGCCCCCTGCCCTGAACCCCAACACCATGAAGCCCATCTTTACACACACTATGTATAGCACACACCCTCGCTCAGCCTGCCTAGACTGGCCCCGCCCCCCCGCCCGACTGACCCCGCCCCCCAGACTCACCTCGGCCACACTCAGCACACAGAAGAGGGAGGGGTGACAGGGGTCCAGGCCCTCCAGCTTCATCCCCACCTTAAAGCTGTTCCGGCTCTGCGGGAAGGACTGGTGCTGCAAAACACCAGCAGCACAGTCAGCTCAGCAGTCCTCCTCATCCCTCCATCTCCACAGCTCGCCACCTTCACTCATCCACCTCCACAGCTCTCCATCTCCACTCATCCACCTCCACATCCTTATCCCTCCACATCCCTCCATCTCCACAGCTCTCCATCTCCTCATCCACCTCCACACCCTCATCCCACCACCTCCCTCCACATCCTCATCCCTCCTCATCCCTCCATCTCCACAGCTCTTCATCTCCACTCATCCACCTCCACAACCTCATCCCTCCATCTCCACCTCCTCATCCTCATCCCTCCATCTCCACAGCTCTCCATCTCCACTCATCCACCTCCACATGCCTCCATCTCCACACCTCTCCATCTCCACTCATCCATCTCCACATCTCTCCATCTCCACTCATCCACCTCCTCATCCCTCCATCTCCACACCTCTCCATCTCCACTCATCCATCTCCACATCTCTCCATCTCCACTCATCCACCTCCACACTCCTTCATCTCCACCCACAGTACTCAATGTGCTTGTGTTCAGTGAGCCTGGCCATGCCTCGCTCTCATTCTGGGTTTTCCCAGGTCTCTGATTGGCTGAACATGTGCATGATCACTGACAGGCTGATCCAGGGGAGGCTGACCTCTCTGAAGAGCTTGACAGGTGCAGCGATGGCCCTCTCCTCCTCCAGGTAAGTTGCCCAACTCCATGCCTTTTTCTTGGGGGGTGGAGCTGTCACTGCAAGAAAACAGGTCAAAGGTCAGCCTGCGTTCACGTGCATACAGAGCTTTTTACGAGTGTGTGTGAGGCCTGTATTACATTACATTACATTACAGGCATTTAGCAGACGCTCTTATCCAGAGCGACGTACAACATGTGCATTAGTTCAAGGTGCAGAGATGCAAAAGAAACACACTAGAGTGAAGTAAAGTGTAGGTGTGTGTATAGGTGAAGGTGCGTGTGTATGGCTTGTAGGTGTGTGTATAGATTAAGGTGTGTGTGTGTGAGGCCTGTAGGTGTGTGTATAGGTGAAGGTGTGTGTGAGGCCTGTAGGTGTGTGAAAAGTGTAGGTGTGTGTGTATGGCCTGTAGGTGTGTGTATAGGTGAAGGTGTGTGTGTATGGCCTGTAGGTGTGTGTATAGGTGATGGTGTGTGTGTGTGTAAGGCCTGTAGGTGTGTGTATAGGTGAAGGTGTGTGTATAGGAGAAGGTGTGTGTTTATGGCCTGTAGGTGTGTGTATAGGTGAAGGTGTGTTTGTATGGCCTGTAGGTGTGTGTATAGTTGAAGGTGTGTGTGTTTATGGCCTGTAGGTGTGTGTACAGATGAAGGTGTGTGTGTGTGAGGCCTGTAGGTGTGTGTATAGGTGAAGGTGTGTGTGTATGGCCTGTAGGTGTGTGTATAGTTGAAGGTGTGTATGTATGGCCTGTAGGTGTGTGTATAGTTGAAGGTGTGTGTATGGCCTGTAGGTGTGTGTACAGATGAAGGTGTGTGTGTGTGCGTGAGGCCAGTAGGTGTGTGCATAGTTAAAGGTGTGTGTATGGCCTGTAGGTGTGTGTATAGGTGAAGGTGTGTGTGTGTATAGTTGAAGGTGTGTGTATGGCCTGTAGGTGTGAGTATAGGTGAAGGTGTGTGTGTGTGCGTGAGGCCAGTAGGTGTGTGCATAGTTGAAGGTGTGTGTATGGCCTGTAGGTGTGTGTATAGGTGAAGGTGTGTGTGTGTATAGTTGAAGGTGTGTGTATGGCCTGTAGGTGTGTGTACAGATGAAGGTGTGTGTGTGTGCGTGAGGCCAGTAGGTGTGTGCATAGTTGAAGGTGTGTGTATGGCCTGTAGGTGTGTGTATAGGTGAAGGTGTGTGTGTGTATAGTTGAAGGTGTGTGTATGGCCTGTAGGTGTGAGTATAGGTGAAGGTGTGTGTGAGGCCTGTAGGTGTGCGTAGCCATAGGAATGCGTGTGTGTGCCTCTGTGTATATAAATACGAACTTGTACACAATACCCTCTACATTACGCAGAGCCTTGATAAATTCGAGCAGAAATGGTGTAACTTCATAACTCGGCCGACCAATGTAATGTAATGTAGTAATGTAATGTAGTGTAACGTAATGCAGTAATGTAACGTAATGTAGTAATGTAATGTAATGCAGTAATGTAATGTAATGCAGTGTAACGTAATGCAGTAATGTAACGTAATGCAGTGTAATGTAATGTAGTAATGTAATATAATGCAGTGTAATGTAATGTAGTAATGTAATGTAGCGTAATGTAATGTAATGTAATACAATACAGCATAACGCAGATGTGACTCACCCAGCCGGGCCAGTTTCGCTGCTCTCCTCCCTTTGCATACTTTTGCTTTTTCCTTCAGTAATAAACAGAATAAAATGAATATTTTTCTTCAATAACAGAACTTTGCATACTAAATGAATAAGCAAAGCATATATGTTATTTAACACTTTTTCAGTACTATTATGGTTCATTGAATTACTTCATTACATTTGAACACTCATCATAATTAGCCAATGCCCTTTCTTACAAGCCAACTCTTTCAGTATAAAAGCAGATTGTTCTGAACAGGTGAAAAAAATTATCTGCAAATGCTATTCTTTGCACACACATTTTCTTAAGACTTTTGTTGATATTAAAATCCATAATATTAGTTCAACTCTGGAGTTCACTCTGCTACTAAAACTGGGCTATGCTACGAGCAGAATCGAGTCACCTCTTCCTCCTCAACATTTTCATCATCGTCGTCAGCAGAGTCCATGTACAACTTCCTCTTCTTCCTCACGCGTTTGCCCAACCTGTCACCCTCCGCAGCTGGGACGGGGGTTGCCCTGCCCCTCTCTCTCTGATCCCCTGGGGTGGACCTTCAGAAACACATCACCCCCCATAACATACACACCTTACCATAGAATATACACCTTACCATAAGATACACAGCTTACCATAGAATATAGGCCCTCCCATAAGATACACAGCTTACTAAAGAATATACACCCTCCCATAAGATACACACCATACCATAGAATATATACCTTCCCACAAGATGCAATCCTTACCATAGAATACATATATTCCCATAAATTACGCATAGGGTCTACACATTATCCACCTTAGTGTACACAGGGGAATGAGGGATGAAAAGGCAGAGAGAGGGATGGAAAGGAAGAGAGAGGGAGGGAAAGGGAGAGAGAGGGATGTAAAGGGAGAAAGAGGGATGAAAGAGAAAGAGAGGGATGGAAAGGGAGAGAGAGGGATGGAAAGAGGCGTACCTGCCACTGGTAGGCTGCACGCAGGCAGGGCTGCAGAACTTGCCCAGCAGGAAAGCCTCTTGGGAGCCGGGAAGCCCACAGGAGCCACAGCTGAGCACCTCCACACTGGGGGCCTCCACACTGAGCACCTCCACACTGGGGGCCTCCACACTGAGCACCTCCACACTGGGGGCCTCCACACTGAGCACCTCCACACTGGGGGCCTCCACACTGGGGGCCTCCACACTGAGCACCTCCACACTGGGGGCCTCCACACTGGGGGCCTCCACACTGAGCACCTCCACACTGGGGGCCTCCTCCAGGGCCACAGAGCACTGAGGCTCCAGCTCCGGCACCGGCGTCAGGGGGCCGTCTGCAAGAGCCAAACAACCGCCACGATTACACACACAACCGCCACGGTCACACACACAACGCCACGGTCACACACAACTGCCACGATTACACACACAACCGACACGGTCACACACACAACGCCACGGTCACACACACAACGCCACGATTACACACACAACCACCACGGTCACACACACAACCGCCACGGTCACACACACAACGCCACGGTCACACACACAACGCCACGGTCACACACACAACCACCACGATTACACACACAACGCCACGGTCACACAACAACCACCACGATTACACACACAAACCGCCACGGTCACACACACAACCGCCACGGTCACACACAAACCACGGTCACACACACCAACGCACGTCACACACACAACCGCCACGGTCACACACACAACGCCACGGTCACACACAACCGCCACGTACCACAACACACGTCACACATACACCCACGGTCACACACACGCCCATACACAACACCCGGTCACACACACAACCGCCACGGTACCACACCCACGCACACACAACGCCACGGTCACACACACAATCCCACGATTACACACACAACGCCACGGTCACACAACAACCGCCACGGTCACACAAACCACGGTCACACAACAACGCCACGTACACACACAACCCACGTCACACACAATCACCACATACACACACAACGCCACGGTCACACACACAACCGCCACGGTCAACACAAAAGCCACGCACACCAACCACCACGGTCACACACACAACCACGTCACACACACAACGCCACTCACACACACAACGCCACGGTCACCACACACAACGCACAGTACACACACAAACGCCACGGTCACACACACAACGCCACGGTCACACACACAACCGCCACGGTCCACACACACAACCGCCACGATTACACACACAACCGCCACGGTCACACACACAACCGCCACGGTCCACACACCCACGCACAAACGCCACGGTCCACACACAACACCACGTCAACACACAACGCCACGGTCACACACACAACGCCACGGTCACACACACAACCGCCACGGTTACACACACAACCGCCACGATTACACACACAACCGACACGGTCACACACACAACGCCACGATTACACACACAACCACCACGGTCACACACACAACGCCACGGTCACACACACAACCACGCAAACAACGCCGATCACACACACAACCGCCACGATTACACACACAACCCACGGTCACACACACAACGTCACGTCCACACACACCACGTCACACCACACCGCCACGATTACACACACAACCCACAACCCACCACGGTCCACACACACCACATACACACCCCCCCCACCACACCCCCACGTCACACACACAACCACCACGATCACACACAACTGCCACATTCAAACACAGTTACACAACTTTTACATTCACAAACATAACTGTTAGACACAATAACCCCCTACTGTCATAAACATAAGCATTCATAAACAACCACTGCACACAATAATTACATAACTGTCAGACTGAAAAACAACAATCACACACAACTGCACAACCATCATGCTTAGAAACAACCACTACACATGACCTACACAGCAAAAAGCATTTCCAGCAGAAAAGAGTTTCTCAGCATGGGAATGTGTAACATATTTTACACACACGGTTACAAAGGCTATGGTGCAGGTGCACTGTCCAATAACAGGATCATGTTCAATAAAACCTCTCTGGCTAGCTCCCCCCCTACACACTCACCACCCCCCTCACACACACGCCCCACACACACCCCCCCACACACCCCACACCCCCTCACACACATCCCCCACCCCCCCGCACACACTCACCACTCACCACACACAGCCCCCACACACACCCCACCCCCCACACACACGCCCACCCACCCACACCTCACCAACCAACCCCCCATACACACCCCCGACCCTCCCACACTCCACCCCCCAAACACACCCCTCAACCCACACAAACATCCCACTCCCCCACACACACTCTCCACCCACCCATACACACCCCCCACACACACCCCCACCCCCTCACACACACATCCCACCCCCCCACCCACCCCAACCCCCCACACACCCCACCACACACACCCCACCACCCCCCATACACACCCCCCACACACACACCCCACCCCCCCCACACACACCCCACCCACGCCATGCACATCCCCCACCCCATCACACACACCCCACCCCCTCACACACCCCCCACCCCCCCTCCGGCTGCACTGCACTTTGCTCATGAGTAAACGCACAGGCCTTAAAGCCCCGTCGCCACTCTACCTTCAGGCCCGGAGGCCTGTGACAGGCCAGGGTCCACGGTCTCCGGGGGAGGGGTGGGGCTGTGTGACGCGCAGGGGTCCTGGTTCTGGGGGGTCAGGATCTCAGTGCTGGGCAGAGAAGCATCAGCCTCCACCTCTGTGACAATCTCCAGAGTCCCAAACTCAGTCATACGGAACTACAGCCAACAGGAAACATTACACCCCCTTAGTTACAGTCAACTCCCGACACACACACTCACACACACAAGCTTGTGTCATAGTTGGTCACAGGAGCTCATAGGTTTCAGCAAAGACATAGTTTGTTGTGAGAACGATAAAAATGCTTTATTATTATTTTCAAAATACATGAAAGAATTCCACACAAAGTGTTAGATCCACACCCTGATGTCACTGCCAGGGAGAGATGCAATCCCATCCTTCCAGTCCAGTGCGTCCATCATGTCAAAGTCTCCCCCAGAGGAGGGGGCATCGGTGGGGGGGGTGTCAGCCATCTCGCCCTGCTCTCCTTACCACCTGCGGGAGAGGAAGAAGACACCCCCGCCGTTAGTGCCCAGCCAGGCCAGCAGGGCAGCACGGTCGCGTTCAAATACAAGCTAATGTGTAACGTCGCTAACGTACAGCGCCTAACAGCAGTACCTGCAGATCAAACTTCAGCTCGTGCCTGCCGTAAACACTGACTGGAGGCACCCTATCGGATTTTTCAAAACAATGTGAAAAAGGCATTGATCACTTACCAAAGGTATAGACCAATTAAATGTACACACCCCAAACTCAAAAAAGATAACCTACTATACCACAATAGAAATAAACACACTATCTTGAACTTTTCCTACAGGGCTTCGCGTACAATTAAAGAAACTCGGTAACCAGGTAATTTAAAACGTAACGACCGCAACCTTAAGCATGTCTTGACGCTGTATAAAAACTAGTAAACTCGCCAGACAGCTCGCTTCTGAATAGCCCTGCACATCTGTCACCTTCACCTCGCTGTCAATGTCAGTGAACTTCAACGAAACGTTAAAACTTTACAAACTAACGTTGGCTACCCGACATGGAGTTTCTGTCGTTTGGTAAAAAGTACAGAGGGCACTTGTGCTTACGGAACGGAAAGAAAATAAATAAATAAACTCAACCGACGCAATGCAGGGTAATTTAACAGCATAATAACCGAAACTCTTCAAGGAAACCAAACATAAAAATCATCGTTCGGTGTGTGGATAGCCTATCGATTAAAGTGCGTATAACCAATTTCTTACGACATTGCTGCCTGACATTCTTCTAGATAGAAAATACCTGAGAAAAGTTTGAGGGAGCAACCAGACCTGTCATTCCCATCACCCCCGTTAGAGGGCGACTACAGTGCGAGTTACTGTATGCTGTTCGAATAAGGAACAAAAACATGCAATATTTACTATTTAAGCACAACACAATCCTAAATAAACGCCAAAACAGCCATGGATATGTTACCCAATGAATATGTTTACGAGTACAAGTCACAAACTGAGAGACAAACACAAATTAGAAGGACAAGTGTAGCTTTCACTTGTTTTCACAATATTTAATGTTTTCGGTTGTTTGGTTGCTAATAAACAGTTAGGAACGGAAGACAATTTAACAATGCATCATTTAAGGTTGTTTTCTGTTGTGTAACTTCAAACTTAAATTTTATCTTTTAATGATAACATTACCGTTTCGTTCTTGGCCTTACGATAACTTAAAAATATGTTTACCTTGTTTCGCGACGCACTGGAGACGTATTAGGACTGACAAACAAAACGAGACGCATCAAATGCGTTTGCTTGCGTTTTCAAGTTTTTTTTCAGAATTTATTCCTATCATAAATAAGTGTAATGTACAAGCGCCCATTATTAGCATTTGCCTGATACAAAATGGCGGAGGAGAGGAAGAGGCCCCCAACACGTTAAAACTATGTAAATAATAATAGTGGTTAATTTAAATAAACAAAGTGTGGCTATTATTTGACACAACAACCCAAAAGTGAACTATGCTATCTTGTAATTCTGAGGGTTTTTTTCGCCATTAGTTTCTTCCTTACTTTACCTTGTCACGGAATGTATGCTGGCTAGCTCGACAGCTAAGTAGCTTGCTTGCTTGCTAGAGCAGTTCAAATGACTAGCTAGCGCTAGCTTACTGGCTACCGAGCAATCATAGCTACCTAGCTAGAAGTAATCATAATCCATACAAGACAAAGTTTCCACTTTTTGCGAAACAGGAAAATATTTAAGTGCACCGCACAATAACAGAAATCATTAAATTAACACACATCGTAATTATACGTTATGAGTAACGTTAGCTAGCTGCACATATAGAATTGCTTTGCTTTTAATTTCTTCTATGCAAACTTGCCTTTGTAATTTAAATTATGTAGTGTTGTATCTCATAGCGAGAAGAACTAAAGTCGGTGCAAATTGTAAAACAAAAACTGCCCTGTTGACAGCTGCGGTTGTTCGCGTCATTAACTGCATTATTAAGTAGATATTATTTGAAATGTATGGAACTCACCTCGTTTCTCTTTAGCGAACTCTTATTTGGAGCTGATGTGCGTTTATCGCGCATGCGCTGGATGTATGTTCTCCTGCAACTTCAGCTCAAGACAAACTTCAGCACAACTGCTGATGGCAACTAGGAAAAGCAACACGAGCGCTTTGCCCCTAATACGCATCTGGGAGGGTAGTGAAATGGTTAAACTGTTGGCAAGTTCGAGTACATAAACTTCTGTATCTCCTGGAATAAACAATGTTTTTATTTAATAAATAATGGACCCGATACGTAGCCTACTTCACTGGTGACGCAGAGATTTTTTTCCTCCATAAAAAGACGCGTCCGTGCAGCCGGCGCGCGCAATTCTAATTGTATCAGATACATACGGATAAACTGCATTGTGCCTTAACCAGAGAACACAGGAGGGTCTCCGATCAAAATACGTGATGTTGAAGTCATACGCATCAGGGCGATGACTAAATACAAAACATAGCACATTCTATAATAACACATTACCGATACGATATAGTTTATCTCTAGAGAAAGCAACAAGCTAGGCTAACTGAAGGCAAGAGGCTGAATTTCACTGATTTACAGCACGTGTAATTCACTTTAGCCTATGAGTAGCCCAAATACATTATACTATTCAGAACACATTTTAGTATATGATCTACCTGATGATCTGACGTTTTGTGTGCTTTGCACGCAAAAACGGCTGTTGGCTACGGTGAGACTAAACTGATAGAGATGTTATCATCCGGTGCATGTGCGTATTGATTATTACAAAAACATAGAAAGCACAGTCCGCGTGCTGGTGAACTGCTGCTTTGAGACGACACTCATGCCTAAGCCACAGGGCTGACGCACGTCGCGTGCTTATAACGTGAGCAACATCTAGTAATGGCGCCGCTATATAGATTCCTATATTTTGTTGCACGCTAACTTTCATTGTATGGTCAAATGGCAGCATAATCAGAGCATACATTATAAAGTCAATCATAAACGTCACACATCCACGACAAATTAGTCTGTACCCAGTTAACGGATCTTATTTAATATTTATCCGCATGGCTCGTCGCTCCAGTAGTAACAGAGCACGGAGTGTTACATTAATAAGAGGAGCAACTCCAGATACAATCGCCAAAAATACTCGTTTCTTCATAAATGAGCGATTCTTTCAAACAAATCAAGGCTATTGTAGCGACCCAAGACCATCTGCAAAGTCGAGCCGCCCTTTAATCAGTTAATTGTCCTGGTTCCTCAACATGGTTAAAGTAAGAGGAAAGTATCGTCATATTGGAAATGGAATACCCGATTCGGCCTCACAGTAATCATCGCTACAGTTAGCTTGAAAATGGTCAGTTTTCAGGTAATAAATTAACCATCTCCTACTAAGTGAGTGATGCTGCAGGTATGGAACTGCATGCAACATACCTAATAAAACATTTCTGTATCAATTAAAATTACAAATCACAGTTTTTACCAAAATTACAAAATTCCGGGGTCATCTTTTATATATGCGATGCATTTGATATTATATCTGATGTGTTAAGAATAGTATTGTAAATAATGTAGTCTCTTAACATCTTCTTGAACTATTTCCTTATTTCAAAAAACTCCTCCAGCACAATTTGCCACGATAATGAAAAGTAATGATTATTGCATTTTGTTAAACATGTTCGAACCAAAACCAGCAATATACCAAGATAACAAACTGTAATTGTTAATCAGAAACAGATTAGAAGTATATGAGCAGATGGGGATGGTCCCTGTACATTGAACAGGGAGGCTCTCCAGGGAACAGTTAGGAAATGCGGTAAAAAAAGCGTGAGATGAATGCTTTGATTTAGACCAGGCCAGGGCTCTTCAGCTGGACCCTGGGGGCCAAATGCAGCCCTTTGATGTAGAAGGAAAAAATCTCAGTTTGTAGAGTCAGCGTGTCTCACATTTGTGGCATAACAGTAAGTGATAGCTATTCACATTTTAATATGGAATCTATCTTGAAATGAATCTTGTTCATACATTGTTTTATAAACAGTATTTGGGAAATGTTTGACCCATATGCACTGTTTATGAAGATAACCTGGCTCCCACAAAGAGCTCTGATTGGTCAGTTTGGTCACTGAAACTTAGTGAGTACAACACAGTCTAAACCAACTTTAGTCTGTGTGTGTGTTACTGGGCTTCACCTGGTCATTCTGTGTGTTACTGGGTCTCACCTGGGCAGTCTGTGTGTTACTGGGCCTCACCTGGGCAGTCTGTGTGTGTGCTACTGGACTTCACCTGGTCAGTCTGTGTGTTACTGGGTCTCACCTGGGCAGTCTGTGTGTTACTGGATCTCACCTGGGCAGTCTGTGTGTGTGCTACTGGACTTCACCTGGGAAGTCTGTGTGTTACTGGGTCTCACCTGGGAAGTCTGTGTGTGTGCTACTGGACTTCACCTGGGAAGTCTGTGTGTTACTGAGTCTCACCTGGGCAGTCTGTGTGTTACTGGGTCTCACCTGGGTAGTCTGTGTGTGTGCTACTGGACTTCACCTGGGCAGTCTGTGTGTTACTGGGTCTCACCTGGGCAGTCTGTGTGTGTGTGTTACTGGGCCTCACCTAGGCAGTCTGTGTGTTTGTTGCTGGGCCTCACCTGGTCAGTCTGTGTGTGTGTGTTACTGGGTCTCACCTGGGCAGTCTGTGTGTGTGTGTTACTGGGCCTCACCTGGGTAGTCTGTGTGTGTGTGTTACTGGGACTCACCTGGGCAGTCTGTGTGTGTGTGTGTTACTGGGTCTCACCTGGGCGGTCTGTGTGTTACTGGGTCTCACCTGGGAAGTCTCTGTGTGTGCTACTGGACTTCACCTGGGCAGTCTGCGTGTTACTGGGTCTCACCTGGGCAGTCTGTGTGTTACTGGGTCTCATCTGGGCAGTCTGTGTGTGTGCTACTGGACTTCACCTGGGCAGTCTGTGTGTTACTGGGTCTCACCTGGGCAGTCTGTGTGTTACTGGACTTCACCTGGGCAGTCTGTGTGTGTGTATTACTGGGCCTCACCTGGGCAGTCTGTGTGTGTGTTGCTGGGCCTCACCTGGTCAGTCTGTGTGAGTGTGTTACTGGGTCTCACCTGGGCAGTCTGTGTGTGTGTGTTACTGGGCCTCACCTGGGCAGTCTGTGTGTGTGTGTTACTGGGACTCACCTGGGCAGTCTGTGTGTGTGTGTGTGTTACAGGGTCTCACCTGGGTGGTCTGTGTGTTACTGGGTCTCACCTGGGAAGTCTGTGTGTGTGTGCTACTGGGTCTCACCTGGGCAGTCTGTGTGTTACTGGGCCTCACCTGGGCAGTCTGTGTGTGTGTGTTACTGGGCCTCACCTGGTCAGTCTGAGTGTGTGTTACTGGACTTCACCTGGGCAGTCTGTGTGTGTGTGTTACTGGGTCTCACCTGGGCAGTCTGTGTGTGTGTGTTACTGGGCCTCACCTGGGCAGTCTGTGTGTGTGTTACTGGACTTCACCTGGGCAGTCTGAGCGTTCAAAACTCTTTAAACGAATTTGGCCCTCATGAGTCTGACTGTAGCAGTATGATTTATTACATTTAATCATTAATTTGATGCTCTTATGCTGAGTGGTCTCATCCAACCAAAAGCCCACAACACATGACCAGAACTGTAAAGGAAGCGCTGTGCAGGTGCCTCTGCTCCCACTGCAGTGGATGTGAGGGATGTGCAGTGAGTGGAAGCAGAGTAAAGTGTGCAAACTCGAGTCGAATAAAACAAATAAAACCCCAAATAATACGATAGAGCCCTGCTTTTGTTGGCTCATGATAACGACCATGACACTATTTTATCAAAGCTACTCTCATGCCGCTTTTGAATTTGAGTGAAACGCTATTGGCAGAGGTCTTCTTGAAAGGTAATGCTTGTATTTCGCTTTTGCAACACAAGAGGGCGATAGAGGCTCGATGCATCATTCCAGCAAGGCTTATTATTTATTTGAAAACATAGCACCTCACGTACACATTAACTACTCGGCATAATATACCGACGGAGCAGCAGGTGAAATGGCGTTCAAAGTGAAAGTGGCAGACTCGAAGGTGAGTGTTTGTGCTCGTGACCGACGTTAAATGCGTGCTCGCCAATCCGTTTTATGCAACACGCATTTGTTGGTCCTCTTACGGAGGGATATTATTAGTTTGCTATTAGCAATAATAAAAGATAGGCGCTAAGCTCATCTTCACATTATGGCATTAGTAGGTTATTTTCTACAACATTTCGTGTTTAATTGTAACCATGGATTTCATTTCCACGCTGCATAAAGGCATTGTCTTTATTGTTTTTGGTCCTCAAGCACCTGCCTTCCTCCATTCATTGAATGCTAAAAACGGCTGATTGTACCACAACCTGTCTGTAAATGCAACAGGTATACGCTCACTGTGTAGTAAGCTTTCTTCTTTGAAATGATTCCAGGATTTGACCATCTCTGTATATATATGGGCTTATTGTGCTTGTTAGGTTTTAATAATGATTCATTGCTACATTACATGTGGTCACACTGTGTATTGTGTTTTTAAATACCACTTGAATTAGTAGGACCAATGGTACAATGGGTCCTGTATGTTTATTTTCAGACCGTCCTACTCCGTTTGGGTCTTTGTTTGGTCATTTTCTACACCCTGTACTACATGATTGCCAGCGTGTGTTTTGGAGCGTTCAGGTAAGAAGAGTTTCTTTCAGGTACAGGTGTGGAGAAAGCTCTGTTACCTGCTCCTCCAATCTCCCTCTGTTCCTTATGAATCCAGAATTCCACACTCCCATCAGCTGCAACACTGTCTGCACTACAATCAGCTGCAACACTGTCTCCACTACAATCACTTGATTCAATTTGCTATGTGTCATTTATTCAGGTTTTTCCACCACTACCTGTGATTATATATACAGCATATAAATCTACTGTCCTTACAGTAGATGAATCCAACCTCATGTGTTTCATAATACACACATTTTACTTTGTCATTATTTATTCAGCCAAAAATAAGCCAACATGCAGAACCCATGTCTAAAAAATCTAAGTGCGCTCTTACTGTTTCCATATCAATTTAGAAGGTTATGAGAATCAGGTTCCAAAGACAAAAGATATCCGTTATGTTCTCAGATAAACTATTATTGCTGCTCATCAGTCTGGGAAGGATTATAAAGCCATTTCCAAAAGAATATGAAGTCTTATCACTCCACAGGGAGCAAGATCATTTACAAATGTGGAAAATACAAGACAGTTGCCAATCTACCCAGCCAGTTGATTCTAAACAGCCCTGGAGTGGGATTTCACTTTCCTCAGACCAACACTGAACTTACTGTCCTCACTATGGGCTTAATTTCCTGTTTATAGTCAAGTAGTAGGAGCGCAGAAGAATGGCCAAACTTCCCAAAGTGAGGACGTGGTATCGATCTGTCAACTCCTTTGATGATAGAGCAGCAATGATCAAGAGTCTCATCACCTCTGCTCACACAGTGTGCGCGTAATGTTTCAGCATCACCACTTTAATAAAATGACTATGATTAAAATCTCCTACCAGGACTGAGGTGTCCTTTGAGTTCTCCTGCCTGCTAATAGCATTGTGAAGTTCCTCTAAGGCCAGCGATTGGCTGGTCTGTGGTGGGATACAGACAGCAGTCAGCTGAGCAGAGGAGGTTTCCCTCTGCAGAGCACGGGGTGTGTTAAAATCAACTGTTTGCTACATTGCTGAGAAGCAAGAGCACATTCAGCAATAGAAAACAACCTGGTAGACCACAGAAGACCACTGTTGTGGGTGACACAAAGAATACTTTATATTGTGAAGAAAAACTCATTTTCAACCGTCAAACGGATCAAGAACATCTAGCCATAGATGTTTCAAAGACTAACATAAAGAGAAGACTACACCAGCATAACCAGAGGGTTCACCGTAAGATCAAACCACTGATAATTTTGAAGAACAGAACGACCAGGTTAGCTTGCTAAAAAAGTACATAAAAAACTGTAGAATTCTGAAACAAAGTCTTGTGGACAAACTGAGTATTAACCTGCACCAAAATGACGGAAAGAGGAAAGTGTGGAGAAAGAAAGGAAACGCTCATGGTCCTAAACATGTCACCTCATTTTGGCATAGCTGCCACAACACACACACACACACACACACACAAAGACACATTTTTCCTGTGCTTATTTAATGTAGAAACGCAGTCATGCACATGTGTTCCCCACAGGCTCCAGCACTTTGATGGACTAATCCCTTTTGACTTCAGGACAGAACCCACAGAATCCAGCGCAAAGTACTTGGGTAATGCTGCACCCCCCCGCACTGTTACACCTCCACACTGCTACACTTCAACACTGCTGCACTCCCACTGTCACACTCACAAAGTTACACTGTTACACCTCCACACTGTTACACTCCCACATATTGATCTCTGTGTTTCTCAGTGAACCTCCTCTCTATGGAGTTGACCTTCTTCTGCAGTGGGCTGCTGTTTGCTGCGGTTGTGCAGAGATGGGTTTGGGACTACGCCCTCACAGTCACCCTGCTCCACGTACTGATCACCTGCACAGGTGAGTCACAGTTACCCTGCTCCACGTACTAATCACTTGCACAGGTGAGTCACAGTCGCAGTAATCCAAATTTAATCAGGAGAATTCAGACATGCTTGTGTTCTGTCAGTGTGAGTGAACGTGTGCTCCTCTCTCTCAGTCATGCAGGAGTTTCCTATGATGTGGCAGTGGTGGTTGGCTCTGGGTGAGTATAAAGAGATTTGACTCTTCTTTTTCACCTTGTGTGTATTACCAACTCCTCTAACCTCTAGCACAGGTTTTCTGGCCTTGTTAGATGTTAGGTGCTCTGAGGTGTAAGTCACTCTGGTTCAGTGCACGTGTGACACGCCTGAGTGTACAGGTGTGTGTAACTCAAGCAGAGTGCGCCAGTCTCACACAGGTGTCTCTCGTCTGCAGGTAGCGGCTTGTTCCTGATGATATGCAACGGGCAGCTAATCGCACACTTCGCCTGTCAAAGTGACCCCAGTTACCCCGCCTACCAGAGCTACTGACACGGCCGTACCCCTCTAACCAGAGCTACTGACACAGCCATACCCCTCTAACCAGAGCTACTGACACGGCCGTACCCCTCTAACCAGAGCTACTGACACGGCCGTACCCCTCTAACCAGAGCTACTGACACGGCCGTACCCCTCTAACCAGAGCTACTGACACGGCCGTACCCCTCTAACCAGAGCTACTGACACGGCCGTACCCCTCTAACCAGAGCTACTGACACGGCCGTACCCCTCTAACCAGAGCTACTGACACGGCCGTACCCCTCTAACCAGAGCTACTGACACTCAGCTCTGAGGACAATCCAGAGCAGCCTCCTCTTGCTGGTAACCATGGCACTAGTCCTGTTAGGCTGCAGGCAGTTTTGCCATTTTTGGTCATTTCCTGCCTGAGGTCTGCAGTGCTGTTGCTGTGACTTTTTCCCTTAAAGTGATATTTCAGAGTTTCCTACATCAGAAATGAGATCAATGGCTTCCTCCATCCATGGGGCAACAGTTAATAAATTAACGTTAACAATTAATAATGATATTGGAGCAGACTGGCAGTATCTTTCAGTGGAATGTATTTAACCAGAAGATGCAAACAGGTTTGTTAACACATGATGTTTATTTGCATAAGAATGGGCAAGACACTCGTTTCTATATAATGGTAATAGTCTGTTAAAACAATGGCTTTGTTTTAAAAGCAGGCTGATGCAGGTGTGTACTGTGTTTTCAGTATTAAGAGCAGAAGTGATACCTGATTTCATTCGTAGGACACAGGTCTGCTCACAATCTCTCAAACCATGACAGGATTTTCAGTACCATGCAGTGTTTTACAGTAGCAGGCAATGTTTTACAGTAACAGGTGGTGTTTTACAGTAGAGAACATAATTTTAACTGTTGCACCTTTACAGTAAATGTTTATGTGTGTGTATGTTCATGTACATAAATATACAGCCACAAATGTATTCTTATATGTTTCTTTGAATTATTTGTTTTGTTTATAATGTATTTTAAGAGGATAAAAAGGATAAACTTGGATTTAAAAAGCATTTAATGTCTTTGTTCTTCCATTGCACCTTCTCTCTTATGTTTTGATTTTGTTTTGTTTTTTCAGAACAAAAGCAAAGCAAGTTAGTGTCCCATTTTACTGAAGTTTTTTGCCCTGTTATTCTATCAGTGTACTTCTGGAACAAGTGCTGTTATAAAATAATAATCTGGAGAAAAAGCTGTTTTGAAATGATACCTCTGATTATTAAATGAAAATTAAATAAAATGTAACTATGTTGTGAAAATGAGTATGATGAAATAATATTTAACCATAATGTATTTAATTATTGAATTATTTCACAATTTATTGACTCATTTGTATATTGTTGCTTTCAATGGTATGACTACCTCATAAAGGCATGTATATTTAATTTCAATAAAACTGAGATTCCATTTGTAGGCTCTATTAAACCTAATAAAAATAACTAGAATAATTTGAGATTTTGCCTATATGACATTATACATGCAAAAAAGTATAAGTTATATCAGGGAACATATCAGTAATAATGAAATATTAAAAGAAAAAGCAAATGATACGAGCCAAACCTGCATTGTGTTTAGAAGTTTAAGGAAAGAAATTATACAAGCGTTCAACAACGTAAATAGGAGCCTATTGATTAACCTCGGTCTTTTGTCTGATCAAAAAACTTTACCTGTTTTTATTTAATTGTTTGCAATAAAGCACAATATGAACATCGCATGCATGGAAATGTATGGCATAATGTGGCTTAAGAGGGTAAATAATCCCTCTAAACATAAAAATCACCTAATCAAGAAAAATTACAAGCTTGTAAAAAATTCTGGGATTGCAATTGTTGTTGGAACGAAAACCAGCATACACAACACCCAAGGACCGAGTTTGGGAACCAGTTGATATTTTAGAGTTTTATTTCACAGCAACTCCTGATAGGCTCCGTTCATACCCCTCACGTGTACCGTTGTATTCACGGCTGTAATATGATCTGCATAGTCTAGCGACAAACTAATAGTCGTGCTTCGAACGACTTGGACTGAATCGGCACCACAGGCTAAATTTGTCTATCCAGTTGACATCACAATCTGTGGGTCTGCGCACCGTCTGCTAGGAACGGACTCCCATGAAGACACGCGAGTGTTAGCTGTTGTTATGAGCAGGACTTAGCTAGTTCGCTACTAAAAAGTAGTTATGAAATAGCTACCTCTATCTTTGCTTTGGGTTGTTAGTGTAGTATGAACACGGAAACCCTGGCGATCCCAGAAAGCATGTAGTTCAGCGGAATGGAATGCCCTGGTTTTTGTAGATATTCATTCCTAGATTTCGTATTCACGGTTGTCGGCGTTTGCACCTACTTGTTCGACGTGGGATCCGATCTGTGGGTCGCTGCAGAGTTCTACCTACATGACGATTTCACATGGTTCGGGTTGGTGGTTGGGTTCATGGTTTTGTCGTCAACCGCGGTCCAGTTGTTTAGCTGGTTCTGGTTTAAATATGATCAAGAACTTGAAGATTTCAAATCGCAGACATCTGCTGAGAAAATACTTTTTGGCGGCGAAGGGCGCCTGAAACTCTGCCTGTTGCACGCGTTTCAGCTCGGATTTCTTCTGCGGTAGGTACCGTTAGTTTGGTAGCTAACACGAGCAAGCAAAACTGAAGAACTTTGATTCACTATCTGTAGTACTAGCCGAATTCGTTTTACTGTTCTTGGGAAAAGTGTGAAACGCATATTGGAGAACGTTAAATGGCTAGTGGCTTGTCAATATAAAAAGAAAAGATCATTTTTGACCGAGGCTCATTGGAATTAATGTTAAACCAGGGGGAGGGAGCCTGTCGGTAATCTTATATTACGATTTCTCTAACTTCCACCGATCCGATCGTGGAACAGCCTACCCCTGCAGATTAGAACGGCACCGATAGTAAATACATTTAGAAGTTAAATAAAAATAAACATCTTTTTTCCAATATTAAAATAAATTCAATAATACCAAAACAATTTCAAATAACATCTTAGTGTAAGTATCAAGAAGAGTGAAATATCAAACTGTACTACACCCCTGCTGTTCCGTAAGTAGCCTACAGCACATATGTACTGATTAAACTAATACATTTAGTTCAATCAACCGTAAAGCTATTGTCCAGGGGAAAGGGAGTTATTTAAGTAAATGAATAATGCAGGTAACTGATTGAGTAGACCCGTGTATGTGTGCATGGTGATGTTTTCTTTAAAAAAGGTGTACTCCCCTGCTTTCTCATATCAGGCAAGAAGGCCCTCATTCATGAAGTATTTCTGTCTTTGCAGTTTAATCTAACAGCAAAACGTATTTAAATACCAACAGTTAATGAGTAACATACTGTGTGTCACTAAAGCTCCTTTTAAGTGGTTTAGTCTTTTTCCCAGGACAGTAAAGTTCTGATTTAGTCTTTTTCCCAGGACAGTAAAGTTCTGATTTAGTCTTTTCGGCAGGACAGTAAAGTTCTGATTTAGTCTTTTTCCCAGGACAGTAAAGTTCTGATTTAGTCTTCCGCATAGTTTGTTTCTTCGGCAGCAGTAAAGTCTGATAGTCTTCCAACAGTAGTTCTGATTTAGTCTTTCGCAGACAGTAAGTTCTAGTTTTCCCAGGACAGTAAAGTTCTGATTTAGTCTTTTCGGCGGGACAGTGAGATTATCACTGGCCTTATTGCACGGTCGTTGGAGCAGGTTGGGGGTCTTAGCTCTGACCCTGAAGGTTGTGGGGTCACATCCTGGCTCTGTCCCTCTGCCATGCTGGTGCGTTACTGTTCTAAGGGCGAGCAGCGTGTGGAATGTGGGGATTTCAGCTCCTGTTCCCGCTGCGGTCCGCAGGCACGTGTCGGCCATCGAGCAGGGCTTCTGCGTGTGGCGAGGCGGGAGGAGGGCCACAGCCTACGCCGCCTACGTGACCCATGACCTCAGCATGCTCCGCCTCCTGGAAGCCTTCTGCGAGAGCGCCCCCCAGCTCGCCCTCCTGCTCTACATCGTCCTGCACACCGGCCACGCCCGCCCCGTCCAATGTGTGTCCCTCCCGCTCACCTGCATCCTCCCCTTCTCACCTGCACCCGCCGCTCACCTGCATCCCCCCGCCAACCCACTCTGCTGTCCCCAAGTACTTTGTACTCTTTGTTCCCCAGCACATTGGATTATAAATGAAACAAAGGACTATGAGGTTGAAGTGCAGGCGGCCAGCTTTAATATAAGGGTATTCACATCCATATCGGATTACCCATGTAGGAATTGCGCCCCTTTTTATACATAGGCCGCCCATTTTAGGGAAACATGTAATTGTCCAATAATGTAATCTTTTAGTTGCCTATGTGGTTGCAAATCCTTAACTCGATGAAGGCCTGCTGTTTGCGATGCATGGACATCACCTGACGCTGGGTATCTTCCCTGCACTGCAGCCATCTTCACTTCCTGTTTGTTTTGGGGATTTGAACCTTCAGTCTTTTCTTGCCCCTGCTTTTGGCTTTTTTCACATTTTGCAGTGAACCCTCAGGTTATGCTGGTGCAGTCTTCCTTATTTTAGTCACATTTCTGCCTACAACCTGGTGAGTGTTCTTGATCAATGGTTGAAAAGGGAGTTTTCTTTGCAATTGGAAGTATTCTTCAGTCATCCACCACAGTGGTTTTCTGTGGTCTGTCTAATTGTTTTCTATTGCTGAGCTCACCAGTACGTTCTAGTTTCTTAATGTGCTAAACAGTTGATTTTGACACGCGCAATAATTTGGGTATGGCTCTGATTGATTCTGATTATCAGACTCATGATGTCCTGCTTTACTGGCATTGACACTTTGGTCTACGTGTTGAGAGACAACAGCTCCAAATACAAATTTCACACCTAGAATCAACTCTAGACCGTTTGTTAACTGTCAGTTGATATGGATGTAAATGCTCTGAACTTTAACCTCATATTGTTTCATTTCAGATCCAATGTGCTGCTGTAGAGCCAAAACAAAAAATGATCAGTGTCCAAATACTTACGGGTTACATACCTGACATCTCACTTGTATCCCCCCCTACTGATCACATGCACCTGCCCACACCTGTAATATTGACTGCCATCATAGTGAGGTCAAATGTAAAAGCACAAACATACATCCATGCCCTGATAAGCAAGTCACACGGTATTTTGCTCTGCATGGAGTTTGCATGTTCTCTCCTTTGTGTGGGTTTCCTCCCACTGAAAGGCATGCATGTCAGGGTTAGATACTCCTGCCATTGTGCTTGACCTGGTCCCTGGGTGCTGCACTGTGGCTGCCCACTGCTCCTAAATCACTAGGATGGGTGAAATGCAGGACAGATTACCCCATGCGGGTCAGTAAAGTGCATCCCCTCTCTCTCTGTGGCAGGTGTGAGCGTGTTATCTCTCTGTGGCAGGTGTGAGCGTGTTATCTCTCTGTGGCAGGTGTGAGCGTATTATCTCTCTGTGGCAGGTGTGAGCGTATTATCTCTCTCTCTGGCAGGTGTGAGCGTGTTCTCTCTCTCTGTGGCAGGTGTGAGCGTGTTATCTCTCTGTGGCAGGTGTGAGCGTGTTCTCTCTCTCTGTGGCAGGTGTGAGCGTGTTATCTCTGTGGCAGGTGTGAGCGTGTTCTCTCTCTCTGTGGCAGGTGTGAGCGTGTTCTCTCTCTCTGTGGCAGGTGTGAGCGTGTTATCTCTGTGGCAGGTGTGAGCGTGTTCTCTCTCTCTGTGGCAGGTGTGAGCGTGTTCGCCTCCTCGGTGTCCATCGCCTGGACGGTGGCCATGTATCACCGGTCCCTACGTTCCTTCCTGCCGGAGAAAGCCCGGCAGCGCTGGGTGTCCACCGTGTTCTACTTCCTGTGGAACCTGCTGCTCATCGCTCCGCGCCTGGTCGCCGTGGCGCTCTTCGCCACCGCGCTGCCCCACCTGGCCACCGCCCACTTCCTGTGCCTGTGGCTGCCGCTGCTCCTGTGGGCGTGGCTGCAGAGGACGTGCTTCATGGACAGCGCGGGGGGGGAGTGGCTTTACCGGGGGGCTGTGGCCGTTATCTGGTACTTCAGCTGGTTCAACGTGACGGAGGGGCGGAGCCGGTGGCGGGGTGTGATCTACCACGCCCTCATGGTGACAGACGGCGGGATCCTCCTGGGGGCGTGGTGGTGGCTGCAGGGGGCGGAGCTTAAGCAGGCCTATGCTCTGGGCGTGATCATCTCCCTGCCGAGTGCTTACCTCCTGGGCCTGCTTCTTAAAGGCCTGTACTACTGCTACCTCCATCCCAAACTCCGCCCCCTCACTGTGGGGGAGGGGGATCCCAAACCCTGCCTTCTTTCTGTGGTGGAGGCCGATGTGCCCGACGTTGATGCCCCCTTCAGACCCCTCCCACCCCAGCCCGGCCCCCCCTCCCAACTGTGCAATAAGAGGATGGCCCGCCTCGCCAGCATCTTTTACACCCCTGTGCCTGTGCTGCCGTATGCCTGTCTGTCAATCAGGAAGCCATCCAATGGCATCATCTAAACCACACCCCCACCTGCCTGGGACCCCAACGACATCTAAACCACACCCGCTCTTGCCTGGGACCCCAACGACATCATCTCAACCACACCCCCACCTGCCCAGGACCCCAATCACAGTCTAAACCCATATCTCTACCTGTCCAGTTACTTTTACAGGTCTCAGATGTCTTGAACACAGACTCTAGTTTGTGATGAAATGACTGTTGTGAATCGTGAGAATTGCTTCATCTGTTGTGCAGCATTCCCTGTTTGGAGGTACAGTCTTTTATATTTGGCAGTAGTGTTCTATTTTTGGGTGTGGAAATTAGTTTCCACTTCTAAAGCAAAACCTGACCGTTTGGTAGAGAGCAAATCTCTATTGGCCATTATTTCTTCTGTCTTCTTTCAGTGAAAGAATTTTATGAGGGTGAGTGTGTGCGTGTGTGTGTGTGATGGCACAATCCCACAGGGGTGAGGACAGGCATGAAATAAACTTCAGTGTTGAAAAAATTTTAATCACCTTTTTTTCAGCGAGAGCCTGTTCTACTCAGCCAAAACCACCTGACTACCCTGACACCCACACCCCCATCTACGGGGGGATCACCAAGTACCCCTATTGCCTGTCAGACCGGTATGATAGTGTCCATACAGTACAAGATTGGCCTGTTATGAAGATGTAAATTCAGCCGTTTTAAACGTTCTATGCAACATGTGAGGTGGTGAACAGTCAGACAATGCAAGTCAATTATAAATCTATTTTATTTGTACAGTTGTTTTTACAGAAAACTGTCAAACTATTAACAGAGTATCAGAAGGGAAAAAAGAGCAAAAACCAGGCCTGAACCCCCAAATAGCACATGGGGTACACTCGCCAGAGGAGCCCGGCTATAGATGGGGAGCCCATCCTGGGGTAGAGTAGCAGTAGAATGGATGTAACGTATGTAATAATCTATCACAGCAAATAAAATGGGTTGGTCAGGTTACAGTGGAGGCAATAAATCAGCTGGAAAAGTAGAAGTGCTAATGAGGGGAAGTGTAGTGCAGTTTAGAGGGGCAGGGTGACGCATCTGGAGCTCCAGGCTGCGTGAAGGTGTGGACATGAACCTGGGGAGGGACGGGGCTGGGGAGGGAGAGGGATGGGGAGGGACAGGGACGGGGCTGGGGACGGATGGGTCTGGGGAGGATGGGGACAGGGCTGGGAAGGGGGAGGGACGGGTTTGGGGAGGGGGAAGAATGGGACAGGATGGTCTAGGGGGAGCGAGAGGGAGGGTCTGGGAGGGAGGGGACAGGGCTGGGGAGGGAGAGGGACGGGACTGGGGAGGACAAGGCTGGGGAGGGACAGGGTCAGAGCAGTCTGTAAACTCACTGCAAGTGAAGGGCTGCAGCCATAGGAAAACAAACAGGAGAAGGTTAGGCACTGTAGAAATTCAGTACACAGAATAAGATGTCTCCATGCAAGAAAAAAAATTAAGTCATTAACTTCCATTCAAGGGGAAAAATTACAAAAACAAAGAAAAGCATCCTGTATTGTTTATTAATTTAACCTTTATTTAACCAGGAAGTCCCTTCAGTCTGAATAGCTCTTTTCCAAGGAAGGCCTGGCCAAGAAAGTAGCTATGCAGTCGAACCTGTGCACTGTGAACTCTCAGTCTGAGAGACACACAAACAAACAGCCCAGCAAATCAGAGATCATTATTTAAAGCAATCGCGCATTTCACTGATCAGGTTCTGCAAACAGGCTTTGAAGTCGTTCAATGGGACAATCATGGCGAGCGGAAGTTTTGCATAATGGGTTAGGAGATGGTCTTGTAACCTAAAGGACAAAGGTTTGATTCCTAGGTAGGACACTGCCATTGTACCCTTGAACAAGGTACTTAACCTGCATTGCTTCAGCATATCCAGCTGTATAATTGGATTACACAACCTTTAACATAGCATTTAAGTTTTAAGTCACTCTGGGTAACAAATCATTTCCAGTCTGAGGATGTACCAAGACCAGGAAGCAGGAAAAAGCCATTCCTAATTCAGAAACAGCCTCAGGGACTTGAGGTGAACTTGTAGGTACACAATATATAAAAGGTGGCTATATACTGGGAGCTAACCCAAAATGTCTTTAGGACCGTTATGTAGAGTGTGTAAGTACTGTGCGTGTTCTGCTTAACCTGGCTTATCTTTTACTGAAGTGTATGATATTGCAGGGTGGTCACTAATGGTGGTGAATTGGTTCTATTCGCAGTTTAAACACCCAATAATGACACCACAATGTTAACTGTTGTTTAAGGTGGAATCGTGTACACTGTAAAAGTGTGAAATGCATATTGACAGCACTGGTGATATCGGTTAGAGGCAGCAGGTAGTTCTTATGAGAAAGCTGCTCAGGCAGAGACCCAGGTACACTGAGAGACTCCTGGAGGGTAAACTAAGGATCACAGGTCCAGGTACACTGTGACACTCCTGGAGGGTAACTAAGGATCACAGGTCCAGGTACACTGTGACACTCCTGGAGGGTAACTAAGGATGAACAGAAGTAAGAGGTTTACATGTGTCTGTTGTGATGGGCCAGTCTAAAATGTATGCCATTTCAGTGAAAAATTACCTAAGGAGAGCTAGCTAAATTGACAGCTGCCAATAGAGGGTATGCATTGACGTCACTTTCCCACCGGAATACGCCCCCCCCCCCCAGTCGGACTGAGTGGCAAAACATGCTGCCACATGGCTGCCTTTAGTAGAGGAAACTGAAAAACCGGGAGTAAAACAAATGATTATCTGCTTAAATTAAAGGCAGTTGGACTCGACAGTGATCCTTACAACTTACCAAAGAACCAGTGGTCCATGGACATTCAACAAGAAATCGGAGCTATCTTTTTTCAGACTGCCGAAAGCTAAAGAAAAGAGAAGCAAATGGATCGCTGCAATTAGCAGAAACAACTGCAATCCAGGCACCGAAACGTGGATTTGCGGTTGTTATTGTGTCAGGTATGTTGGATTTTTTGGTAAAAGCATACCTTAATTTATATGCTTGGCTAGCTAACACTATCTAACCATCCCCCGTTTGTTTGTAGAACACAAGGCTCATCATCATAATGTTTTTTAATAAATGCTGACAAAAACTTTAGTTACACATAATATAAATGAAAGATGCTAAATATTTAATTGATGAGTAGTCAATACAGGAGCTACCTAACTTAAGGTATGATTTTACCCAAAAATCCAACATACCTATAAAAAGACAGCTCCAATTTCTTGTTGAATCTATTTGTACAGTCAATCGCACAACAGCTCTTTCCCATGTTAGATGTGTTTTTTGTGTTTTCGCGGCATTCAAGCTGAACGCTAACGCTGCCACTCAGTAGTTTTTCTGCTACTCGTGGGTGTAACCGCAGTGATTTCCACTTGCTGTGACGTCATGTGCATACCCTCCATTTTAGACCACTATCCCTGGCAAGCAGACCATTGCTGAGCATAATAGTCTTCAAACTTTTCAATTATGTAATTTATGAGAGCTTTATCACATAATTACTCATTTTGATGCCAGTCTAAATAACCAACAGACGGCAGCACAGCTCGTTTCCTTTATAGATACTTCAACACAACACTGCTCCGTCCACAAATTCTGACCCCCAATATATTATAATATAACGCAACACAATATGCTGTTCCTGCAAAACACTCCTAATCTTACTTTCATACCGAACATTTCTCCCCAAGTGGAGAGTGCACCGTTTCTGGACGTACTGCAATACCAGGTCGATGCATGGAGTGGGCTTGCCCCTATTCCATCTCCTTATTCCAAAAATCAATTTAATACATGGTCCCTAAATAGGGAACGTATCAGATATTAAACTGATAAGAACAGATACTACACTTGATCTTAGCCAAAAGGCCGAGAAGCGATATTGAATAATGGCTCGAGTCGCGGGAGTCCATTCGCCAAACAGAATACACGGTGACGGGACGGCTGCTTTTCTTACTGCAGTTAGCAAACTCTGCGAGGACTGAACACTGGAAACGACCAATAACACCAAGGTGCGGTATTAATAGACGGCGATTATATATATTTGTTTTATTTTATTTTTGCAAATAGATCCCAAGATGCACCTTAATGTAAATCAAATCCAATTTCTACCAATCATACTAGTTTCGAGTTACTGTCTTTGTGTCCTCAACTACGGCAGAGGAAATGGTACACACCATACGAACCGCGATTAGACGCTCCTGTCTGCCGCTGCTTCCCACAACGTGCTCACTTACACGAGTTAACTTCCTACTTCCCATGAATACTGAATACACTTGTAATGCAGAAACAGAAAGATAACGGAACTCAGTTGCTATTTTAGAATACGCCTCGATTAATTTAGGCCCCAAACACGGTCTTAAAACTAAAATATTTCTCTATAAAAACACCTATCAGATGTCGGCGCAGCATGCCCAGGCATGCAGCTGTGCGCGTATACAAACACACGTAGCCTACAGTAGGCTATAGAGATGCATCGTGAACAGAGATGTCTTCTGGACTGCCAGAGAGTGAGATTGGACAATGCAGCAATTTCATATCCACATTATGCAATGATTGGCTTCAGTAGGTAAGTTTGATTCATTTATTGAAACTGCACAACACCGAGAGGCTATGCATAAGTATGCCTATTGCTACTATCATTTAACACTTGACAGCACGACTATAACAGTAGTAGCCTACAAACCGGATGCATGCAATACAATCCGGCATACTGTTTTTATTTTTTATTCCTACTAGGGAGTTTTATTCGCCCCCTTTCCGTCGTTTTTTTGAAGGGGACACGCGGTCTTTTCCAATTTCCACTGTTTCTGAAGTCTGTCAGTGGCCGTGTTAAGCGCGTAATACAAACAATTTGTCACTAAAGAACCGGGGAGAATACAACAGTAGCTTCGTCATGTTCGCTTTCCAATGAGACTCAACCACAGAACTATGTAAGAATCTTGTTCAGTGGACTCCACATAGGAATCTGAATAAGAGCGTAAAGGACGCAATTTCCTCTAAACACAAAATGTTTCAAACCCACGTAAACAGAAGAGCTCTACCGCCGCCTAGCGGACAGATCCTGAAAGTAACGCTGATCAATGTGACGCAATATAAAATATTATACAAAACCCTGCACGTCGCTTGCTTGCTTTCCTTCACCGAGTGACCGAATAAGTCTTTAAAAACAAATGTGTCCAAATATTACTTAATATCGGGTCACAGCAGTCGCGACAAGGCCAGATCATGTTCAAAGCCAAAACGACAGAGAGAATTCAACCCTCTTAACAACGTTAAACGTATGGTAGCTGGTTGCATTACTAGGAAGTCGAAATTGTCACTTTGTCGACACCAAAGCACACATCACCAACTAACATTACGAGGAAAATGAGTTTTAGATTTGACTCTCACACTGGACCAATTCATGTAGTCAGAAGCTGCCTTGAAGCAGATAATGATCAAAGTCAACACCACATATAATTTAACCCTCTAAGGACAAACCACACCCCAACCCCAACAAATCAAGCCTCATTCAACAGGTAGGCTAAATCGCGTAGAGCTACTAATTAGTAGAATCAGGTGTGCCAAATTAAGACTGAAAGAAAACCTGCAGGATGGTTGCTCTCCAGGAACAGGGTTGAGAAGCCATGTTCTTAAACTTTAAACTGATGCCAGTTGGTCGTATAAACCAGATGCAAGTCGACATCTCTGACAATTCTTACGCCAAATCACACACAGAACCAACTAACACAACAAAAAAAAGTGTTTTTACATACATACGGTCAAAATGCCGCAATTCATAAAGTCACAGAATCAGCCTACTATAAAGATTGTAAAGCAGTTTAACTACGTCCCCCGTTTGCATCGCACACTTCCCGCCCAATTACATGTTTTCAAGCTTCAGTTCCGGGGTAGTAGCCTACACATATTGTTGGCAAGAACTACGTACCGACTGCCTGTCAGTGCTTGCTGAATACGGCACAACGTCTAAAAAAGCAAAACAGGTCTAAGGCCTACACATATACAGTCACCTTTCAACAGGCCAATCTTTGATATTGTCATAGCAACTTCGAAAATATAGCATATGCGACACAAATAAATGCACAGTGGCTAAATACTTACATGTTCATCTGTACGTCAGCTATCTCTCGCAAAGGTCGCAGAAAACTTCTTTGCTCATGTTGTTTTTTTTCTCCTCCAACAGAACAAGTTAATACGGTATCAGTAGCCAAACAATACGACCGCGAGTCTCCATACTGCAACAAGTGCGCACGCAGTTCAATTAGCAGCCGGAAGCGGGTTGACGCACGAGCCCATTAGTGGTTATCAGGTGCTGTTGACGTTCAGCTGTTACGTCGTTGCGAACTTGGACTTGCTTGCCAAGTTACAGGTAAAGTCAAAGGTAACAGCAGCTTCACCACACATGTACAACCATTAAATACGTAAAATTAAATTAAACTACTATGGTTAATTAAAAAGCCCTAGTTGTAGTTTTGCAGTGGTAAATTTCAAATTGCCTATCAGGTTATTAATACTGATGTATTATCCTTTGGGGCCAGCTGTGGATGCATTATGTGTATTAATTTTATTTATGTGTGTTAAACTAATGTTTATAATTATGATATGCGTACCGTGCATAAATATGACTGTTTCCATTTTTGATGTTCTGTTTCTTCTGACATCTGTTCTTATGTTGTTAAGATGGTGTAATATTGTAAATATTTTTGCCTGTGAGTCCATGTCATGCATGATCCAGCCATACCACTTCTTACCTTTAGTGTGGACATACTCTCCCTAAAGTGTACACTATCCCTAACCTACTCCAGCCTTCCTGCCTGAGCTGTGGAAACATTCTCCCTAAAGTGCACACTATCCCTAACCTACTCCAGCCTTCCTGCCTTAAGGATAGAAACATTCTCCCTAAAGTGCACACTATCAAAGCATTGCAGTTGTCAGCCAGTAAGCACTCAAAATGAAAACCTACTGCCCTACACAGGCAAGCAAAGAACAGCAATATCATAACACATGTTAACTTCCACAAAAGAACAAATTCTAAACAAGAACACAAAAGCATTTTTCATTCTGTAGGTTTATTGTCACTCATTACAGAACTTGTTCAGGTTTTTCCTCCTAACAGTTTAAACTATCATAGGCTGCTCCAGATTTATGTTACTGTGTTCCATCTGTAAATAAATAAAATAACTGTGAAACAGATGTAAATTATATATTTCATACGTGTCATGCATGTATTCTCTTAACACGTAAGAAACCACCCCTTGTTCTGCTTGCAGATCAAAACCTCGCATCAGAGGACAAGATCAGAGGGTTTAAATGAGCACACAGACTCACATGGGGCCAGTTGCACCAGCTGCACATAAATAATAACCTAGCCTAGTTTGTAACGTTACAGCATGATCTGGCTCAGACAGGTTTGGGCATGCTCAGTGTGACCCTCGCTGTGCTATGACTGGCAGCAGCGATGCCTGTAGAAAACCTGGCTAAACTAATGAGTGTTGGGCTTCTGCCTTATGCTCGCAATGACCTGATTCCTATAGGCAGCATTCAGGGATCCACCGGACTACAGCCCAGCAGAATATAAAGCACACGTCTCCCACATGGCTAGGTATCGCATGTCTAATCATGCTGCGAAAAAATAAACATCGCAGGATCCAATCCGCTGCCTAGTTATTTTAGTTAATTTAAATTAGTAACAACAGTACATGATTACAGTTATAAGTGGGGTAAGAGTGTATATAAGCATGTGCGGCTGTGTTCCCTCAGGCAGTCAGCCAAGTGTGATTAGGTTAGATTAAGTGTGACTAAGGTTAGATTCAGTCTCAGTCAGCTAAGTGTGCGGAACTAAGGTTAGATTCAGTCTCAGTCAGCAGGACGGTCTCCCGTCATTCTCAGTGTTACACACAGGGCAGCATAACATTATTCATTATTCTACTGTATTACTGAGTCCTCTCAGCCCTAATACAGAACAGCAGCACAGTGTTTCTGAGCAGCAGGTTATTCTCCACTACCCTCCCCTTACACAGACAGACACGCACACGCATGCACGCACGCACGCACGCACGCACACACGCGCACATACGCACCCACGCACATGCACGTACGCACGCACGCACGTGCACACGTACACACGCATGCACGCACGCACGCACACGCGCACGCATGCACGCACGCACGCACACACGCACGCACGCGCACATACGCACCCACGCACATGCACGTACGCACGCACGCACATGCACACGTACACACGCATGCACACACACACACACACACACACACGCAAGGACACATGCATGCACGCACGCACACGCACACACACGCACGCATGCACACACGCACAGATGCACACACACACACGAACGCATGCACACACACTCTCACACACGAACGCATGCACAGACGCACACACGCACGCACACACGCATGCACACACATACTCTCACACACGCATGCATGCACGGACACACACACACACACATACACACACACGCCAGCATAGCTTGACTGTGGTGGCAGGAGACTGGGTGTAGCAAAAGGAATAATAACCATCCTGGGCCTTCACCATCCCCACCTCCCTCCACCCAGCATAGAGAATGTCCACTTGCACTGCAAGTCCATTTGGCATTTTAACATGTCTGCCGATGTCCATAGGCAGCAGGACAGCCACCCACACTGGGGTCCTTATCCCATCCACCCCACGCAGGCAGCAGGTTAGCCACCCACACTGGGGTCCTTATCCCATCCACTCCACACAGGCAGCAGGGTAGCCACCCACACTGGGGTCCTTATCCCATCCGCTCCACGCAGTCAGCAGGGCAGCAGCCCACGCTGGGGTCCTTATCCCATCCACTCCACGCAGTCAGCAGGGTAGCCACCCACACTGGGGTCCTTATCCCATCCACTCCACGCAGTCAGCAGGGCAGCAGCCCACGCTGGGGTCCTTATCCCATCCACTCCACGCAGTCAGCAGGGTAGCCACCCACACTGGGGTCCTTATCCCATCCAATCCACAGAGGCAGCAGGGTAGCCACCCGCACTTGGGTCCTTATCCCATCCAATCCACAGAGGCAGCAGGGTAGCCACCCGCACTTGGGTCCTTATCCCATCCAATCCACAGAGGCAGCAGCGTAGCCACCCGCGCTGGGGTCCTTACCTGATCCACAGAAGGCAGTGGAGTCAGGGCTGGGGCAAGGGGGCGGGCTTAGAGGAAGGTGTGGTCAGCAGTACAAGAGTGGAGTTACAGGAACGCATTGTTGGCAGGGTTACGGGAAGGTGTGGTTGGCATGGTCACATTAAGGCATGGTCAGCGTGGTTACATGAAGGCGTGGTTGACATGGTTACAGAAATATGTGCTTGGCGTGGTTACGGGAAGGTGTGGTCGGCACGGTTATGGGAAGGCGTGGTCTGCGTGAGGTGTGTAGGAGAAGCCAGGGAAGGCACTGGCTGCTTCACGCAGGCTGCTGGTCACCAGGCAGTCACTGTTGCCAAGGGAACCTGGCACTGGGAGGTGCGTGAACTCGGGGTCAAAGTGCCGCAGGTCTGTGGGGCCGCTCTGCAGTGGAGGGAGAGAAAAGGAGAGCACCGTATGAACAAACTCAGCTGTTATTCATCTCCATATGAAACAGGCCAACACCACGGCCATCTGTCAGGAACATCTACCGTCTTTACTCTACAGAGAGCCAGGAACGTAAACTTATTTACAGACTGCAGGACTGTTCTGGTCTTGCAACATACATAAAACTGACACACATGCAGACTACAAATTTGTTGACAAATGTTGAACTTATTATAATTAATAAATAGTTACACTTGGCAGGTAAACTGGCATGTATATCATATTTTGATACATACTTTAAATGTATGGTTTTGCTGTTACATTGTGCAGTTTGTCCTGCGCTTCCTCTGGGGCACTTTTACATGTTCAGCACATTTTGATTTACAAATAGCTACATGCACACACATGCATCACTCGCACACACATGCACACACACACATCACATGCATCACACGCACACACATGCATCACATGCACACACATGCAGCACACGCACACACATGCAGCACACGCACACACATGCACACACATGTACCCACACGCACACACACGCATCACATGCACACACACACACACACACACATGCACACATGCACACATGCATCACATGCACACACATGTACATACATGCAGCACACGCACACACACACACGCATCACATGCACATACATGTACATACATGCAGCACACGCACGCACACGCACACACATGCACACACACACATCACATGCACACACATACAGCACACGCACGCACACGCACGCAAACACACGCACGCACAAACTTTGTCACGCGACTTTCTGGGAGCCACTCACCACAGAGGGAATGAAGGGGGGTGTAGTCTTTTTGGCCATCAGATCATCCCAGTTGATGGGAGAAAAGAAGGGGTGACTCTTGAGCTCCATCTGCAGGTAACAAGGGGGTATTACATAACTTATACAATTATGCAATTAAAATTTACATGAAACTTAAGACAAACCAAAGAAAATAAGGTCTACTGTGTGTCTACTGAGAGCAAGCAGAAAATATCTTTCCACTGAGCCAAGAGTGTCTGTATGCGTATTTAAATATTCATCAGTGTGTATATTTAGTAGTTAATAGCTGTGTGTAAAAGTGCATTTATAAAGGTGTGTACAAGCGTGTATAAACAGCTGTGCGTATAAACAGCTGTGTGTATAAACAGCTATGTGTATAAGTGTGTATAAACAGCTATGTGTATAAACAGCTGTGTGTATAAACAGCTGCGTGTATAAACAGTGTGTGTAAACGGCTGTGTGTATAAACAGTGTGTAAACGGCTGTGTGTGTAAGTGTGTATAAACGGCTGTGTGTGTAAGTGTGTATAAACGGCTGTGTGTGTAAGTGTGTATAAACAGCCGTGTGTGTAAGTGTGTATAAACGGCTGTGTGTGTACGTGTGTATAAACAGCCGTGTGTGTACGTGTGTATAAACGGCTGTGTGTGTACGTGTGTATAAACAGCCGTGTGTGTACGTGTGTATAAACGGCTGTGTGTGTACGTGTGTATAAACGGCTGTGTGTGTACGTGTGTATAAACAGCCGTGTGTGTACGTGTGTATAAACAGCCGTTCTTACGAAGTCGTTTCGTGCCCCGGCCCTCAGGGTGCGGTCCTTCTGCAGCAGGCCCTCCAGCAGGGCCCTGCCCGCGTTGGAGACGTTGGGCTTCAGCTCCACGGGCTTGTGCAGGATGCTGTTGTACATCTCCGCCGTGTTCCGGCTGTAGAACGGGGGCTGAGGAGAAACAGCCAATCAGCTGCAAGCCCAGGAGTCAACATATGCCTGCCCAGCCAGTTAGGAAACGGCTTTCATTTTCTCAAGGACAGCAGACTGGATGGTGACCGTTCATGCTGATGGGAAATGGGCATTAACAGATGTCCCAGAACACATGGGCCTTCACCTATGCTCATATGGAGGCGCTGGCCAAAATGCTATGAATATGCTGGTACATTGAATGTAAGAAAATGAATATGATGGATGGCACTGTTAGTGTAGCAGGCATTGTGATAGACAGCTCTGCCTGTTAGTATATCAGGCAATGCGATAGACAGCTCTGTTCATGTAGCAGGCCCCTGAAGACTCACCAGGCCGTACAGCATCTCGTACAGGACGGACCCCAGACACCACCAGTCCACAGTGCGGTCGTACGCCTGCTTCTGCAGCACCTCGGGCGCCAGGTACTCCGGGGTCCCACAGAAGGTGCTGGTGGTCCCGTTCGGGGCCAGACCTTCCTTGCACAGGCCGAAGTCGGTCAGGACGATGTGACCCTGCGAGTCCAGCAGGATGTTCTCTGGCTTCAGGTCTCTGTGGGGGACAGGCGTTATCCCCACTGTATTCCAAACAGCCTGGCTATACTCCCCTCCCCCACATCTCAAGCCCCTCCCCCACATCTCAAGCCCCTCCCCCTAACCTCAGTCTCATTCCCCCAAGCCTCAGTCCCCTCCCCCACATCTCAAGCCCCTCCCCCTAACCTCAGTCTCATTCCCCCAAACCTCAGTCCCCTCCCCCAAAACTCAAAAGGAGGTGCAGTGTGTACCTGTAGATGGTGTGCAGTGAGTGCAGGTGTAGTACCTGTAGATTGTGTGCAGTGAGTGCAGGTGTAGTACCTGTAGATGGTGTGCAGTGAGTGCAGGTGTAGTACCTGTAGATGATGTGCAGTGAGTGCAGGTGTAGTACCTGTAGATTGTGTGCAGTGAGTGCAGGTGTAGTACCTGTAGATGATGTGCAGTGAGTGCAGGTGTAGTACCTGTAGATGATGTGCAGTGAGTGCAGGTGTAGTACCTGTAGATGATGTGCAGTGAGTGCAGGTGTAGTACCTGTAGATGGTGTGCAGTGAGTGCAGGCGTAGTACCTGTAGATGATGTGCAGTGAGTGCAGGTGTAGTACCTGTAGATGGTGTGCAGTGAGTGCAGGTGTAGTACCTGTAGATGGTGTGCAGTGAGTGCAGGTGAAGTACCTGTAGATGGTGTGCAGTGAGTACAGGTGCAGTACCTGTAGATGATGTGCAGTGAGTGCAGGTGTAGTACCTGTAGATGATGTGCAGTGAGTGCAGGCGTAGTACCTGTAGATGATGTGCAGTGAGTGCAGGCGTAGTACCTGTAGATGATGTGCAGTGAGTGCAGGCGTAGTACCTGTAGATGGTGTGCAGTGAGTGCAGGTGTAGTACCTGTAGATGGTGTGCAGTGAGTGCAGGTGTAGTACCTGTAGATGGTGTGCAGTGAGTGCAGGTGTAGTACCTGTAGATGATGTGCAGTGAGTGCAGGCGTAGTACCTGTAGATGTGTAGTGAGTGCAGGCGTAGTACCTGTAGATGATGTGCAGTGAGTACAGGCGTAGTACCTGTAGATGATGTGCAGTGAGTGCAGGTGTAGTACCTGTAGATGGTGTGCAGTGAGTGCAGGTGTAGTACCTGTAGATGATGTGCAGTGAGTGCAGGCGTAGTACCTGTAGATGTGCAGTGAGTGCAGGCGTAGTACCTGTAGATGATGTGCAGTGAGTACAGGTGCAGTACCTGTAGATGATGTGCAGTGAGTGCAGGTGTAGTACCTGTAGATGATGTGCAGTGAGTGCAGGCGTAGTACCTGTAGATGATGTGCAGTGAGTGCAGGCGTAGTACCTGTAGATGATGTGCAGTGAGTGCAGGTGTAGTACCTGTAGATGGTGTGCAGTGAGTGCAGGTGTAGTACCTGTAGATGGTGTGCAGTGAGTGCAGGTGTAGTACCTGTAGATGGTGTGCAGTGAGTGCAGGTGTAGTACCTGTAGATGATGTGCAGTGAGTGCAGGCGTAGTACCTGTAGATGTGTAGTGAGTGCAGGCGTAGTACCTGTAGATGATGTGCAGTGAGTACAGGCGTAGTACCTGTAGATGATGTGCAGTGAGTGCAGGTGTAGTACCTGTAGATGGTGTGCAGTGAGTGCAGGTGTAGTACCTGTAGATGATGTGCAGTGAGTGCAGGCGTAGTACCTGTAGATGTGCAGTGAGTGCAGGCGTAGTACCTGTAGATGATGTGCAGTGAGTACAGGCGTAGTACCTGTAGATGATGTGCAGTGAGTGCAGGCGTAGTACCTGTAGATGATGTGCAGTGAGTGCAGGCGTAGTACCTGTAGATGATGTGCAGTGAGTGCAGGCGTAGTACCTGTAGATGTGCAGTGAGTGCAGGCGTAGTACCTGTAGATGATGTGCAGTGAGTGCAGGCGTAGTACCTGTAGATGATGTGCAGTGAGTGCAGGCGTAGTACCTGTAGATGATGTGCAGTGAGTGCAGGCGTAGTACCTGTAGATGATGTGCAGTGAGTGCAGGTAGCCCAGGGCGCTGGCCATCTCGGCGGCGTAGAACCGCGCTCGCGGCTCCAGGAACACTCTCTCGCGCTGCAGGTGGTAGAAGAGCTACAGGGGGAGGAGTATGTTACCATGGGAACTTCCATAAACATATGTTTTTGTGTGTGCATTTGTGAACCTGAGTGTGTGCGTTAGCTTCTGCATGCAGTGTGTGTGTATGCATGTGTGAGTGTGTGTGAGAGTGTGTGTGGGTGTGTGAGTGTGTGAGTGTGTATGTGTGTGTGTGTGTGTGTGTGCGTGCGCTCACCTCGCCTCCATTGACGTAGTCCAGTACGAAGTAGAGCTTGTCTGTGGTCTGGAAGGAGAAGTGCAGGCCCACCAGGAAGGGGTGGTGCAGGTTCTGCAGCAGCACACTGCGCTCCGACATGATGTGCTTCTGCTGCGGGGGTGAGGGGGGTTTAGGGTGGAGTAAAAGGTCACCAAGGCCTTAGGTCAGAGTGGAGGTCAGTTTCAAAGGGAATGAGGTGGACTGTTGAAGTGGGGTTGTGTCCTGTAGGGGTGGAGTTTAGGGTGGGGTCGTGTTCTGTGAGGGCGGAGTGTAAGGTGGGGTTGTGTCCTGTAGGGGTGGAGTTCAGAGTGGGGTTGTGCTCTGTGGGGGAGGGGGTTAAGGTGGGGTCATGTTCTGTGGTGGTGCAGTTTAGGGAGGGGCCCAATTAAAGAGCTGTACCTCTTTCTTCTTCAGGATGATTTTCTTCTGTAGTACTTTGACAGCGTAATACTGCTCACTTTCTTTGTGTCGAGCCAGCAGGACCTGGTACAGACAAGGAGAGAGGGGAAGTTTCCACGGTTACCTAACTACATTATTTGCTGCATGTTCACCTCCTCGGTTAGCACACCAGAGAGAAATCTCCTCCCTCACCTTCCCAAAACTTCCTTTCCCAATGACTTTCAGATAGTCAAAATCTGAGGGCTTGACCCTGGAGAACAAAAGAACAGGCAGGTGAGTAGGTGTTTCTGAGCAAACTGTGTAATCCAGCACCATACTCTGAGAATGTGTGTAATCCTGCTCTATCTGTGTATAATCCCGCTCTATCTGTGTGTAATCCCGCTCTATCTGTGTGTAATCCTGCTCTATCTGTGTGTAATCTTGCTCTATCCGTATGTAAACCTGCTCTATCTGTGTGTAATCCTGCTCTATCTGTGTGTAATCCCGCTCTATCTGTGTGTAATCCCGCTCTATCTGTGTGTAATCTTGCTCTATCTGTGTGTAATCCTGCTCTATCTGTGTGTAATCCTGCAATATCTGTGTGTCATCCTGCTCTCTTGTGTAATCCCACTCTATTTGTATGTAATCCCGCTATCTGTATGTAATCCAGCATCATACTCACCTCTGAGTCTCCTCTGCCATAGAGTTCCTGGGTGACACTAGACACCGCTACAAGAGAAAGGAGAGGGTTGATTCATTTACCATGAGAGCACACCCCAAAACACATACATACACTTATACACATGCACACACACAAACACACACACACAGACAGACACACACATATGCACACGCATGAGCACACATACATATACACATGCACACACGCACACACACAGACACTTACAGGTTCCTCTGTCTCCTTCTTCTGACTCTCATCGATCTTCAGGAAAACTCGGACGTCTGAGCTGGGGACAGAATTAGGACAGAATATATTTGGCAGAATGTATTTGCCTGCATTTGGGCCTGCATTTGGGCCTGTAGCACAGTTCTGCCTCCAGTGGAACAGAAGGGGGAGTAAAATCTGATTGTACAGTTTTTGTTTCCACCTGGACCAGTAAGCCAAACTAGTTAATTAGCTGATTAAAGCATAAATAGCAGGAAGTGACATGAAAAGCTGATGGCTCTCCAAGAACGGACTTCCTTTCCACACACTCACAAGACTGCACAACAGAAATGATGAGGCCTGTAATACTCTATTTACCCACTAGATGGGGTAAGTCTGTCGCAGTGAACCATTATCAGTACCAGGCCACAGAGAACGAATGAAACATCCACTCCCTGGTACCCTCAAATACTGAGGACTAGCAATCTCACGGGGTTGATCTTTCACCACGGTAAAAAAAACAAAAAAAAACAAGAGCTATACCCTGACATTAATGAGTGACTCAAACAAGGTGAATCTACTGAACCAAACTTTCACACCCGACCTTCCCTCTACCTGGGAGTCTGGTGTGAATACAGTCCCCTACTACAAAATTAGTGTCACTAATTTGTTCAGTTAATTACCTGGGGGAAAAAAAACCAGGGCCTTATTTTGGATTTGAAGGCCAAGATTTGAGTATCCATGCTCTGTACCGTTCAAATGAATGTCCATATGGGACATTATTAGTGTGTCACAGTGTAAGGCAAGGGAGACAAGCAGAGGGCAGGGTGTCGGCAGATGGGGGTTCATGTTTGGGGGTGGTGTCTGTATCACAAATGTTTCCATCATAACCTGAGCTGAACTGTGGGACAATCCAGCAGGATTTAACCAGGCCTTGTACTCTAACACGTGCTATCGCACAGGAGCCGTTTGACATGAGCAGAGCTATGACTGCATCAGGCGGTGAAGGCTTAGTGTGTTCTGTGCAGGAAGGAGGGCATCTTTCATGACTAAACCAGGGTGCTGTGAGGAGACTGGGCAGTGTGTAGACCTCATAAAAAAACACATTTAAATCAAGCAATGTAAAAATATTAAAGAAACACATGAATAATCATTTGGATATGTGAGCTTGTCTTGTATATTACTAAAGAAAGAATTTAATCTCCACCAGCCCTGCACATCGTTTCATTATTTCCACCCAGGGGCCTGACTTAGAAACAGACTTGGTTCTAATAACGGAGGGTGCAGTCCTGCCCTCCTGGTTCTGAGATCGTTTCTAATCAGCGGCCAGCACCCCCGAGAAAAGCTCCGCTCCCTTTCAAATTTTCGCGCAGTCGCAGAACAATAATTCCACAACAGGTACTTACTGTTGACAGATGTGCGGGTTGGACCCCAACTTCTGAATGATGTCGTTTAAGCCCATTTTTCTGTCCTTAATGAAGGCTGTAACACAAACGTAGTGGTTCGAGTCATTCTGCCTGGCTAGCCGCCGGCGTTATCTTTTATATGACGCACATAACCTACTTGAGGACTCAGTTTAAAATGATGTTGATAATTGCAATATGCCGTTAACACATCTGCCATTGTAAACACGTTATTTTAAATACATCTGAATGTTGACGCTGCTGCACTCACACCCAGACATGTATTACAAATAGATTCCGGACACATGGCTGCACAAAACAAACATTAGAATACAACGTTGTACACATGCTCAATAAATACAGTGCGATGAGAACGATTCAGTCATTACATGGGCATACGCACGGAAATGAAATCATCCGAGCGTGGGTTGACTTTTTTATATTGTAGCCTAACGCTGCATTATTGCAAGACATTCTTCACAATCTAAAAATCTCCGGTAAGCATCCTTATGGCGAGTGCCTGGTCCGTTACGCAACAAAACACAGGCGTTCAATTGGTTGATTTCAAAATAGGAAAACAAATATCCCCCAAACTCCAAATCTCCAAACTTCATCCATGCAAGCAGGAACAAAATTAGCAGCGGATTAATAACACATATGGCACAAAAACACATCTCCGAGTTCAGAATAACATAGTGGTTTATTAAACTGAGGAATATTTTAAATTCGATTGTTGCTCGTGATCAAAATATAAAGCTTCCAAATTTGCAAACAAACGCTCCAGTGCATACGTGATTGATTGTGCATTTACCAGATCTGGGCTAATATGTTTAATCTTGTGTTAGCGATGTTACAGCCGATGCCATGTTTTGTAAACTCATTGTAATACCGAGACGTCCACGAGCTACCCAACGCTGCACTACTGCACCGCACTGAAAGCAAACTAGAATCCTAACAAAAGTCAAATCTTAGATTAACATGATACACATCTTCAACACTTCATTGATAAAACTGTATTATAAACTGAAGGAAGGCCACTAGGCTACAATAAAAGGGGGACGTAATAACCAATCCTACCGGTAAAAAATGACACAATCCCTCTCATTTTGGAATATGTTAAGTCGCACCCGGCTCCGGTCACAGCCATCAGTCAGATAATACATCCGGAGCGTCATAAAAAAGGCTACAATAATTAAAAGCAAGAGATGGTTAATGTCTCGCATCAAACAGCCCGGTATGTACCCACTAGTCCCTGTGTTCCGCTGCGCGGCTACAAGTCATTATATATGGGGCACGTGGTTCCACAGAAACTCAGCCTGACATCACTAGAGAAACCAAGCAAACCGGTTATGTGAGTATCTGTCGTGACGTCACGGGACTCCGCGGCGATCCGGAGGCTTGGGGATGAACTGCAAGCGCTCGGCTCAAATGACCGGATGAGAGTTTCCCCCTCTTCTTTGTATCAGCGGAAACATTCCGCTTCTGCTGTAATCTTTAAAACAAGAAAATGACCCGCTGCGGTCAGCTGCTACCATTTCATCATCTAGAATCAAGTACAGACTAATTCCTTCTTTTTTCCGGCTACTCTACGCATACAGGTGACTCATTGCTACCTCCACCCAACGAAAAGATAAGAATAAGATTAGAAACTTGTTTAATTGCATTCCTTATGGGTCGCTATTGGACAAGATTGGTGCCATTACCTTTCCCATATGCACACCATAACAGTTCTGTGAATATGTTAGATTATTTCCGAATGAGTATTCCAACCCAGGAACTCCTACTATGACAGCATCAGTTCAGCTCTTCATACGAGTGCAATTATTAACATATGACCTCTCTGGCCCTTTAATGCTGTTATATGCACTGGATATGTTATGGGTTTATCGAATCCTTGAAGTATTTTACTATTTACGCAAATTCACTGGGCATTGGCACCAGGTTGTTGCAGTAAACAAGAATTCTCTTGCATCTGGGTACCGGATCAAATAAAGGCTTAAAGCAATCGGTCAGTATTGTGCAGATGCGGTGGGGCTTAGAGACTGTTCTTGGAATTCATAGTTATGCTGTGGTCACAGAGATAAATAATCTGGCTGTAATGCACCCTAACAGAGCTCCATTAAGCCTGATCATCTGTACTCACAGATGTGATCAACTAACTGCGTAAATGATGTAATTGTGTTGTAACAGAATGCAGAAAATACCAAGATCCCGCAGGCCTGGACACAGAGACGGGAGCTTTGCTCTGCTTCTGACTGTCATGCCCAGGCCTGAATATGACATGATGTCAAATTCAGTGCGTTTCAGGTGCATAAAGTAAATATGTATCTGTGATGGCGTTTCAGTGTGTATAAAGTAAATATGTATCTGTGATGGCGTTTCAGTGTGTATAAAGGTAGTGTGGGTTAGTGTGTATAAGTAATATGTATCTGTGAGGGCGTTTCAGTGTGTTGAATGTAATTGTTCTGTGATGAGTTTAGTGTGTGTGAGTGTGTGTGTGTATGTGTGAGAGTGTGTGTATGTGTGTGCGTGTGAGTGTTTGATGGAGTGTTTGTGTGACCCATGCTTGTCTGAAACTCTTGATGGCAGTTTTTGTGTGACAGTTTGTATGGACACCTTCACACCCACCACAGGCAGGTACAGCATGGACACACCACACACACACACACAGTCAGCCACACACCAACATGCACACACACACACACACACACACACACTCACCCACACACCACACACACACACACACACACACACCAACATACACACACACACACACACACACACACCACACCAAATAAAGTTACCTACGTACACACACACACAATTCTGGCTTCAGTCATTGATGCCAGAAGAAAAGAGTGTTAGAGCCTCTTTGGTGTTGGGGGATTAATTGTGAAACTATTTGTATGAAGGAGAAGATAACAGAAGAGTTGTTAGTTAGCTCCATCTTGGTGTTGGATAAGTCAGCACACTATATGTACATAAGTACACTGCAACATGAGCTGAGACGACCCACTAATGCCTGCACTGCACCGCACCACACTACATACATACACTACCCACTACACGCACTACCATACACTGCACGCACACACTACACTACACTACACTACACTGCACCGCACCGCGTTACACTGCACTGCACCGCACTACACTGCACTGCACTACACTACACTACACTGCACTTCACTACACTGCACTACACTACAATGCACTATACTGCACTGCACTGCGCTACACGGCACTGCACTGCACTGCACTGCACTACACTACAAACACACTGCACTGCACGACACTACACTGCACTACACTGCACTGCACTGCACCGCACCGCACTACACTACACTACACTGCACCGCACCGCGTTACACTGCACTGCACCGCACTACACTGCACTGCACTACACTACACTACACTGCACTTCACTACACTGCACTACACTACAATGCACTATACTGCACTGCACTGCGCTACACGGCACTGCACTGCACTGCACTGCACTACACTACAAACACACTGCACTGCACGACACTACACTGCACTGCACTATACTGCACTGCACTGAACTACACTACAATGCACCGCACTGCGCTACACTACACGGCACTGCACTACACTACAATGCACTGCACTACGCTGTACTACACTACACTGCAAATACAGCAAATCATCAGCTATACCATATGGGTGAATAGAAAAAGTCACCCATTGCAGTTGAGTCTATTGAACTGTATGCTGTAGCTTATGATTCACGGTATTGGTAGTGCAGTGTGTTAGTTTACTGGTGCTGAAGACTGGTGCAGTCGAGCACATTCTTTCCCATTGCCTTGCAGAGCTGACCGATGATGGGTCTGAGCAGTAAGAACCGGATCGGGCCTGAAATGTGCAGATGAAAGGCTGTTTTGCCAGGTGCAAGGCCAGCACATCTGTGTCCACCACGCAAGCACTAATAATAGTCTGCTTTTCCACAATACTGCAGGAAGAGTTTTACATTGCACACTGCGAGGGAAACATAAAGGAAAAAAGAGACACCTGTTTTTTTTCTGTCCTAATCAAACTGAATATAGAGCCAGAGATTCACCCTCCTGCATGCCCAGTCAGCACTGATCAGACGCTGGTCTGATTTTTATAGTCTGCTGGTAAATGTAGTGAAATGTGAATTTTTCTGAGTTTATCTGAGATGGCGTAGTTACAGATTAGGTACACTATATGGCCAAAAGTCTGTGGACACCTAACATCCAACATCTCATATTATTGGCATTAATATGCCATTGGTCCACCATTTGCTACTATAAAAACCTCCACTCTTCTGGGAAGGCTTTATACTAGATGTTGGAGCATTGCTGCAGGGATTTGTTTCCATTCAGCCAGAAGAGCATTAGTGAGGTCGCGCACTGATTGGGCGAATAGGCTTGGCTTGCAGCTGGCTTTCCGGTTGATCCCAAAGGTGTTGGATGTGATTGATGTCAGGGCTCTATGCAGGCCACTCAAGTTCATCCACATTGTTCTCAACAAAACCATTTCTATATGAACCTCACTGTGTGCCCGGGGGCACTGTCATGCTGAAACAGGAAAGGGCCTTCCCCAAACTGTTGGGGAAGGACAGAATGGTCCAGAATGTGATTGTATGGAATAGCATTAAGATTTGCCTTCACTTAAACTACGGGGCCTAGCCAAAACCATGAAGTGTATGATGAGCTATTTCAAGAGTACTACAGGAAATTCAGATTTCTGAATTTCCAAGATAACATAATTACATATAAATTTCATATTTAAGCAAAAAAAAGAAAATGATCAAAGGTGACTGAAGCAATAAGCAAGGTTCCGGGGTGAAGAGCAGTGGTGATGTGAAATAACCGTTTTGTATCTAATATCAAAAAGCAACTCATTTTTAGATCAGCTTAACAAATGCAATTTTACTGAGTTCCTGTACTGACCTTCAGGCCTGTTCTCTCCCTCTTGGGAGCTGAGCTGCTGCATTCACCAGATGCTGAAATAGCCCTGTGAAATGTGCTGATACTGAATGCTGCTGTTATGTCTTTGGTCAAATTGCCACCAGCCCAGTAACCTCACTGTAGCGCCACGGTCTCTCCTGTCATTCGCCTGGTTGAAGCCCTTGCTGGAATCATTACCACTTTTCTGTAAGGAATTCTTTTTTTCATTCCTTTTAATCCCTCTGATTCATTGACATCAGTTTGTTTGACTGTAGCTCCTGATCTTACGTAAACGTGGATCCAGTTTCTGAAGATTCAGGGCATCTGAAACAAGCCCCTTTCAGTCCCCCAGCACGAGGAGTTTTGTGCAAGAGAGAGACGGTCATCTGGCCCATACAATCTGCCCGCTCTTTACAGGATGAAAAGCTGTCCTCTTTTTCTTTCTTTCTTTCTTCTCTTTTCTCTGTCGTCTTCTTTTGTTGCTTAATGGATTTTTTCTTTTGTTCCCTCGTCCTGCGGCCCTCACTCCCGCTCCAGGGGCGGGAGCAGCTGCTGTCCCGCCTCAGAGGGACCTCGTTGCATAAGTCCTGGCGCTCGAAATGTGGGCTGGCGCAGCAGCATGGCAGAAAGACGCCAGTGGGGGGCGCTGGCCGGTGAAGCACGGCATGTTTACGGCTGTGTTCTCCTCTTTCTCATACTCTGCGCTCAGTCTGTCCCCACAGGCCTCACAGACCCCCCCCGGAGCAATTCCAGCCCCCTCCCCACTTCTGCCCTACCGCCCCCAGCCACCTCCCCTCTTCTGCCCTACCGCCCCCAGCCCCTCCCTCTTCTGCCCTACCGCCCCCAGCCCCCTCCCCTCTTCTGCCCTACCGCCCCCAGCCCCTCCCCTCTTCTGCCCTACGCCCCCAGCCCCCTCCCCTCTTCTGCCCTACGCCCCAGCCCCTCCCCTCTTCTGCCCTACCGCCCCCAGCCACCTCCCCTCTTCTGCCCTACCGCCCCCAGCCCCCTCCCCTCTTCTGCCCTACCGCCCCCAGCCCCCTCCCCTCTTCTGCCCTACCGCCCCCAGCCCCCTCCCCTCTTCTGCCCTACCGCCCCCAGCCCCTCCCCTCTTCTGCCCTACCGCCCCCAGCCCCCTCCCTCTTCTGCCCTACGCCCCAGCTCCCTCCCCTCTTCTGCCCTACCGCCCCCAGCCCCCTCCCCACTTCTGCCCTACCGCCCCAGCCCCCTCCCCTCTTCTGCCCTACCGCCCCAGCCCCCTCCCTCTTCTGCCCTACTGCCCCCAGCCCTCCCTCTTCTCCTCTACCGCCCCAGCCCCTCCCTCTTCTGCCTACTCCCCAGCCCTCCTCTTCTGCCCTCGCCCCCCAACCCCCTCCCTCTTCTGCCCTACCGCCCCAGCCACCTCCCTCTTCTGCCCTACTGCCCCCAGCCCCTCCCCTCTTCTGCCCTACCGCCCCCAGCTCCTCCCCTCTTCTGCCCTACCGCCCCCAGCCCCCTCCCCACTTCTGCCCTACCGCCCCCAGCCCCTCCCCTCTTCTGCCCTACCGCCCCCAGCCCCTCCCTCTTCTGCCCTACCGCCCCCAGCCACCTTCTTCACCATTGGCCCCCCAGTTGGATCATTGTAAAAACATCATTGTTTTGTGACATTTGACTTTATTTACTTGTATTTAATGATATAGCACCTTCCATACATGCCACAAACTCAAAGTGCTTTACAGAAATAAAACATTATAAATGTAAATATTATTTTTCTCCGGAGGTCACAGGGCTGCTCACTGAGCTACTGTGCACATCCGCATAGGGTAGCGAACAGTGAGGGGATGCCCCAGTGTTCATTATAGCACCCCAGCAAGCAGAATACCAGCGTTAGCGGCTAGACTCAATATGAGGCTCAGTGTAGCACCCCAGCAAGCAGAACACTACCATTAGTGGCTAGGCTCAGTATGAGGCTAACAGAGTGCAAAATGGCTAGGACTTAGGCTGAGGATGCATATCAAAATCAGCACACACATATACAATAACTCAATGCAAATATTCAAGCTATACTCATGTAATCAGACTCCTGAAAAGACACCTAAGTTGGAGGAGTGCTACTGAGATCATTTGGACGAACACAGACTGAGCTCTGATTGGATAAACCGATCCTACCTTTGAGAAGAGTCCAGGTGGATAATGGCAGTTCCCAGAATGCAATGGTTCAGTGAGCAGATGCTTTCATGGGCAGAAGAAGGTGATTCACATAGATCACCCGACCTCGTGTGTTGGGCAGTTAAAAATAGCCCAGATTTTCCAAAATAGCTCCCTGCTCAACTCAAACAAGCTCGCCTGTGGCCTCTCCATCGCAGACACAGTCAGAGGCTTGATCAACACATTCCTGCATCCTCCACGGCCAGTCCGTGAGAAACAGGCTGATTACTCCCAGCTGCGAGATGGAGAGTTGACCCCGGCACCGCCTGCCCCCGGGGAAGTAGAAGCCTCTAACTGCCCTCTCCGTCACACAGCACAGCTGGGGAAACAAAAGCTAAATTTCACTGCAGGGGTAAAAAACATCACATTTCCTGTTTTTCGCCAGAGAAATGCCTTCTGCCTGCACACTAATGCTCTCGACACACTGCTCATGCTCAACAGAAAGCCATTACAAACACAGCGAAAAGGTGTGGCAGCAGGGCCTGGCAGTGAGGGTGTGGCGGTAGGGCGTGGCAGCAGGGACTGGCAGTGAGGGTGTGGCAGCAGGATGTGGCAGTGGGGGTGTGGCAGCAGGGCATGGCAGTGAGGGCATAACAGCAGGGCCTGGCAGTGAGGGTGTGGCAGCAGGGCCTGGCAGTGAGGGTGTGGCAGCAGGGCCTGGCAGTGAGGGTGTGCCGGCAGGGCGTGGCAGCAGGGACTGGCAGTGAGGGTGTGGCAGCAGGGCAGGGCGGGGCAGTGAGGGTGTGGCAGCAGGGCATGGCAGTGAGGGTGTGGCAGCAGGACGTGGCAGCAGGGTGTGGCAGTGAGCGTGTGGCAGCAGGGCAGGGCATGGCAGCAGGGTGTGGCACCAGGGCGTGGCAGTGAGGGTGTGGCAGCAGGGCATGGCATGGCAGCAGGGCGTGGCAACAGGGCGTGGCAGTGAGGGTGTGGCAGCAGAACAGGGCGTGGCAGTGAGGACGTGGCAGCAGGCGTGGCGTGAGCGTGTGCAGCAGAGCAGGCATAGCAGTGAGGACGTGGCAGCAGGGCGTGGCAGTGAGGGTGTGGCAGCAGGGCAGGGCATGGCAGTGAGGGTGTGGCAGCAGGGCAGGGCATGGCAGCAGGGCGTGGCAACAGGGCGTGGCAGTGAGGGTGTGGCAGCAGGGCCTGGCAGTGAGGGTGTGGCAGCAGGGCCTGGCAGTGAGGGTGTGGCAGCAGGGCCTGGCAGTGAGGTGTGCCGGCAGGGCGTGGCAGCAGGGACTGGGCAGTGAGGTGTGTGGCAGCAGGGCAGGCGGGGCAGTGAGGGTGTGGCAGCAGGGCATGGCAGTGAGGGTGTGGCAGCAGGACGTGGCAGCAGGGTGTGGCAGTGAGCGTGTGGCAGCAGGGCAGGGCATGGCAGCAGGGTGTGGCACCAGGGCGTGGCAGTGAGGGTGTGGCAGCAGGGCATGGCATGGCAGCAGGGCGTGGCAACAGGGCGTGGCAGTGAGGGTGTGGCAGCAGAACAGGGCGTGGCAGTGAGGACGTGGCAGCAGGGCGTGGCAGTGAGCGTGTGGCAGCAGAGCAGGGCATAGCAGTGAGGACGTGGCAGCAGGGCGTGGCAGTGAGGGTGTGGCAGCAGGGCAGGGCATGGCAGTGAGGACGTGGCAGCAGGGCGTGGCATGGCAGCAGGGCGTGGCAACAGGGCGTGGCAGTGAGGGTGTGGCAGCAGGGCAGGGCGGGTCAGTGAGGACGTGGCAGCATGGTGTGGCAGTGAGGGCATGGCAGCAGGGTGTGACAGCAGGGTGTGTAGTGAGGGTGTGGCAGCAGGGCAGGGCAGCAGGGTGTGGCAGCAGGGCAGGGCATGGCAGTGAGGGCGTGAGAGCAGGGTGTGACAGCAGGGCAGGGCGTGGCAGTGAGGGCGTAATGATTCCCTGCTGGGGCAGCAGGGTGTGACAGCAGGGCATGGCAGTGAGGGTGTGGTAGCAGGGTGTGGTAGTGAGGGTGTGACAGCAGGGCGTGGCAGGGAGGGTGTGACAGCCGGGTGTGGCAGCAGGGTGTGGTAGTGAGGGTGTGACAGCAGGGTGTGGCAGCAGGGCAGGGTGTGGCAGTGAAGGCATGAGAGCTGGGTGTGACAGCAGGGCGTGGCATTGAGGACGTGGCAGCAGGATGTAATCATTCCCTGCTGGGGCAGCAGAGTGTGTGTAGAACAGGAATGATGGGGATGTGAGGTTGTGCTTTGGATTGTACAGCTACCTGCGTCAGACTGCTCTGCAGACACAGTCATCAGATTGCTGGACTGTGTCTGTGGTACAATGAGCCAGGGGATTAACTCTGGTGATTTATGATTGAGTGATCAGTGTGCACACACACACACACACACACCACATAAACATACACGCACATGCATGTACACACAGGCACACACACACTCACACATACGTACACAAACACACACACGTGCACACACACGCGCGCGCACACACTCACTCACTCACACACACACACACACACACACACACACCACAGAAACATACACGCACACACAGGCGCACACACACACACACACACACACACCACATAAACATACACGTACACACAGGCACACACACACCACATAAACATACACGCACACACAGGCACACACACACACACACACCACATAAACATACACGCACATGCATGTACACACAGGCACACACACTCACGCATACGTACACAAACACACACACGTGCACACACACGCGCGCACACACACACACACACACACCATAAACATACACGCACACACAGGCGCACACACACACACACACACACACCACATAAACATACACGTACACACAGGCACACACACTCACACATACGTACACAAACACACACACGTGCACACACACGCACGCACACACACTCACACACACATCATGTACAGTGGCTCCTCACTATGTTGCAATTATGTTCCAAAAAAATTAGGATGTTATATAAAAGAACGTACAGAGAAGAGTTTTCTTCCCTAAGAATTCATATAAATTAGAGGACTTGTTTTCCAAAGTGTAGTTTCACATCCTCTTGAGGCAGATAATGACCCATTTAATACCATAAGAATCAATGGGGACAAGGAAAGGTTCTGCGTCATCTCTTAAGCCAAACAGTGAACACTAGACCAGCCTAATCTCCTGACACAATGCATTATTCCCAACACACATGCCCCTATATCCTGCTGTTACACACACACGGCCCCTATACCCTGCTGTTTCACTGTTACACACACACCCCCCTATATCCTGCTGTTACACTGTTACACACACACCCCCTATATCCTGCTGTTACACTGTTACACACACACCCCCTATACCCTGCTGTTTCACTGTTACACACACACCCCTACATCCTGCTGTTACACTGTTACACACACCCCCCCCTATACCCTGCTGTTTCACTGTTACACACACACCCCTATATCCTGCTGTTACACTGTTACACACACATGCCCCTATATCCTGCTGTTACACTGTTACACACACACCCCCCTATACCCTGCTGTTTCACTGTTACACACACACCCCTATATCCTGCTGTTACACTGTTACACACACATGCCCCTATACTCTGCTGTTACACTGTTACACACACACCCCTATATCCTGCTGTTACACTGTTACACACACACCCCCCTATATCCTGCTGTTACACTGTTACACACACACCCCCCTATACCCTGCTGTTTCACTGTTACACACACATGCCCCGATATCCTTCTGTTACACTGTTACACACACAGCACCTATATCCTGCTGTTACACTGTTACACACACGTCCCTATATCCTGCTGTTACACTGTTAGACACACGTCCCTATATCCTGCTGTTACACTGTTACACACACACACCCCCCTATATCCTGCTGTTACACTGTTACACACACACCCCTATATCCTGCTGTTACACTGTTACACACACACCCCTATATCCTCCTGTTACACTGTTACACACACACACCCCTATATCCTGCTGTTACCCTGTTACACACACACCCCCTATATCCTGCTGTTACACTGTTACACACACACCCCTATATCCTGCTGTTACACTGTTACACACACATGGCCCTATATCCTGCTGTTACACTGTTACACACACACACACCCCTATATCCTGCTGTTACACTGTTACACACACACCCCTATATCCTGCTGTTACACTGTTACACACACACCCCTATATCCTGCTGCTGGGGGGGGGAGGTGTGTTTATGGCATTCTCACACTGGGAATAGGAATGTGTGTTTATGATATTCCTGCACTGGGAATAGGAATGTGTGTTTATGATATTCCTGCACTGGGAATAGGAATGTGTGTTTATGGTATTCCTGCACTGGGAATAGGAATGTGTGTTTATGATATTCCTGCACTGGGAATGGGAATGCGTTTCTGATATTTCAGTGCTGGGAATATGGTGTGTGTTCCTGATGCTGGATGAGAGTAAGAGGTTTGGCTGCTCAGAGCTGTTAAAGATATAGAGATGGCACATTGCAGGGATAGCTGAGAGTGTGTAGGTCATGCTCTACTTAGGCAAGACAGCAGAGGTGTAGCCATGATGGTTATGTAACAAGACGGAATGATTTTTCAGTGCTCAAGAGACTTCTCTGTACCCAGGGTGTCCAAGTCTTATGTTATGTTATGTCATGTTAAGTGAAAGACATGCATTCACAGACCAGATCAGTGCTTCCCAAACTCCGTCCTGGGGACCCACTGTGTGTGCTGGACCCACAACTTGTAGCTGCTACTTGTTCTTAATTAGACACCTGTACTGTCGGTTGACCATATTAAGGCCATGCTATGTCAGAAACAGCTGTGCACACTATGAAGAACAAATGCTCCACATTCACATCATAGAATCAGTCAAATCAAATAATGCTATCATTCTACAGTATGTAATGTACTGTCTGAGATATGATTCCTGTTGAAATTTGAAACATTTTTTGTTTACTCAATTATAGACTGGTTGGTGGAATCACTTGAGTTCTAACTGCTGAAAAAGTGGACACCTGGTCATTGCATGTAGACCATTTGTAGAGGACGAAGAGTTGAAAGGAAAAGCACATGACTGCAGCAGAGGAGAGTGAACAGGTAAGACAGGTAAGAGCCTGGGGCCTTGAGCATTGGGGAGGCCGTGAGGGCGGAGCTTTAGGAGTTTTGGGTAACGCAAGTCATTCAGAAAGATCCCATGGGTTGTTCTGCCTAGTGGTCCTCCAGCCTCTAGAATCACCACTGGGAGATTGATTGTAGCAACAACCAGCATGCAAAGTGTGTCCCAGAGACTGTGCTTAATAGGCCTTAATAGGCAATTATCCTTGCTATGGATAATGTTAATATGAGCAGTGCAAACTCAGTCACATCCCTTAAATATATGAGCAGTGCAAACTCAGTCACATCCCTTAAATATATGAGCAGTGCAAACTCAGTCACATCCTTTAAATATATGAGCAGTGCAAACTTAGAATCACATCTCTCTCTCTCTCTCTCTCTCTCTCTCTCCCTCTCTTTCTTTCTTTGGCTGTCTTATCTATTTTTGGCAGAACATGTTTAGGACACAGTAAGCCCCCCGCCCCCCCCCCCCCCCCCACCTCAGCAGATGCTCAGGGGGCCTCCTCGGTCTTAAACCCTCTCGTTTTAAAAGAGGAAGAGCTGTTGATGGAAACATTCCCCCCCCCCCCCCAGATCAGGGTGCCTTAATCTGTCCGCATCAGGTTTCAGGGACACAAGGTCCTCCTTCACGGGCAGTAGGAGCGACCAGTCGCACTGGTCTTACTTTGAGAGTTTATACTTTACTCTATAAACTGTGAGTTTACACTGCACTCCCATCTTACTCTGAGTTTACACTGCACTCCAGCCTTACTCTGAGTTTACACTGCACTCCAGCCTTACTCTCTGAGTTTACACTGCACTCCAGCCTTACTCTGTGAGTTTACACTGCACTCCAGCCTTACTCTGAGTTTACACTGCACTCCAGCCTTACTCTGTGAGTTTACACTGCACTCCAGCCTTACTCTCTGAGTTTACACTGCACTCCAGCCTTACTCTGAGTTTACACTGCGCCCCAGTCTTACTCTGTGAGTTTACACTGCACTCCAGTTACTCTGTGAGTTTACACTGCACTCCAGTCTTACTCTGTGAGTTTACACTGCACTCCAGTTACTCTGTGAGTTTACACTGCACTCCAGTCTTACTCTGTGAGTTTATACTGCACTCCAGCCTTACTCTGTGAGTTTACACTGCACTCCAGTTACTCTGTGAGTTTACACTGCATTCCAGTCTTACTCTGTGAGTTTACACTGCACTCCAGCCTTACTCTGTGAGTTTACATTGCACTATAGTTACTCTGTGAGTTTACACTGCACTCCAGTTACTCTGTGAGTTCACACTGCACTCCAGCCTTACTCTGTGAGTTCACACTGCACTCCAGTTAGTCTGTGTAATGCCACAACCAAACAAGGCATTGTGTGGACCTGTCCCCTCAAATCTCTGTCACTGTTTGTGTGTGTGTGTGCATTTGTATGTGTGCATGAGTTGTGTGTTTGTGTCTGTGGGTTTGTGTGTATGTGTGTGTTTATGTGAGTGAGTGTGTGGATAAGTGTGTTTGTTTGTGTCTGTGAGTTTGTGTGTATGTGTGTGTTTATGTGAGCGAGTGAGTGTGTGATGAGTGTGTATGTTTGTGTCTGTGAGTTTGTGTGTATGTGTGTGTTTATGTAAGTGAATGAGAGTGTGATGACTGTGTATGTGTTTGTGTCTGTGAGTTTATGTGTGTGTGTGTGTTTATGTGAGTGAATGAGAGTGTGATGAGTGTGTGTGTGTTTGTGTCTGTGAGTTTGTGTGTATGTGTGTGTTTATGTGAGTGAATGAAAGTGTGATGAATGTGTGTGTTTGTGTCTGTGATTATGTGCGTAGATTAGATTATTCTACTACTTTAAACTTGAAGCTACAGCTGAACAAGAGACCCTGTTTAGTATTACAGGTCCATTTTCTGACATGTGAGAAATGACTGGAAGCCTTTTCTGCTCAGTCCGTAATCGGCATTGCAGAAGAGATTACCATCCCCGCGGCCCTGTTAGGGCAGGTGCTTATTATGAAAGACCAACGGAAACCTGCTGCTTTTTCTGTGGAATTAACCCTGCTGGACCCGATGAGAACCTGGGGCTCACATGGGAGGGTTTGTGTCATTCACCCTCAGCTTCCACCTACAGCACGACTTACAGTAAAGGATGCTGCACATTTCAGACATGCCACCAAGCTAACAGTAATAAGTCTGTGAACTACTACTCCAGGTATAGCTGGATACACCTGCAGAGCTCCAGACAGTGAGGAAATACAATATTCTGTGCACTGCATTTGTTATGACCTAAAATTTACTCAAGAGGAATAAAAGAACAAACAGATACACACCTGTACGCACAAATACATTAGATCCATTGATACTCAAGAAACACACACACTCACCTGCACAGTATGTGTGTTTGGTGTTGTGGCATCCTGTGGGAACCTGCAGAAGAACATTCTGAGAACATTTTGTTGTTCTCTGATGCACCTGCTGGGGAGAGTCACCTGTGGAAACCATCACACCTGCATGGCTGCTGCTAACAAGGCCACAGGAGACACAGGTAAGATCACCCACTGTTCCTTTCAACTAGGGACCTCTATCTCTGTCTACATTGTTTCCACTTCACTCTCCCTCTCGCTTTTCCTTTAAAACACACACACACACACACACACACACACACGAACACACACACACATGCACGCACACACACGAACACACACACACATGCACGGACACAGACACTCGCACACACACACTCACGCACAAACGCACGCACGCATGCACGCACGCACACACACACACACATGCACGCACACACACACACTCACGCACACACACACTCACGCACACACACACACACACGAACACACACACACACTCACGCACAAACGCACGCACGCATGCACGCACACACACACACACATGCACGCACACACACATGCACACACATGCATGCACACACACACACACTCACGCACAAATGCACGCACGCACACACACACAAACACACACACACACTCACGCACACAGGCACACACACTCACGCACAAACGCACGCACGCATGCACGCACACAAACACACACATGCACACACACACATGCACACACATGCACGCACACACACACACACACTCACGCACAAATGCACGCATGCACACACACACATGCACGCACACACACACATGCACACGCATGCACGCACACACACACACACATGCACGCACACACACACATGCACACACATGCACGCACACACACACACACACTCACGCACAAATGCACGCACGAACGCACGCACGCACACACACACACACATGCACGCACACACACACGCACACACACTCACATTGAAATGCATACAAACATCTTTGCACAGCTAAGGAGAGCTGGAGGAGGAGTTTTGTTAATAGGGTCCCTATAAGCTGTTCCATAAATCAGATCCCTATTAGCTGTGTTGGTGTCAGGCAGGGACAATGCACAGTACACAGCAGTACACCACGTTGTCAGGGGGAAATAAATGAGAATTCAGTGAGTACCACACCAGTGTGGGCTTAGCAGCATTAGCCATGTGATTTTGGCAAAACATGGATCACGTTTGAAGCAGGAATCACATGATCACATGAGCGGAATGCCAGTGTGGCGAGTCAGGGGGAGGTCTCTCGTCTGCCAGAGTATTATGGTCTGTGTGGCCTCATGATCAGCCCACACCCCATACCCCACACACCGGACCCCACACCCCCACCCCCATACCCCACACACAACCCCAACCGCAAACCCCCCACACCGGACCCCACACCCCCACCCCCATACCCCACACACAACCCCAACCGCAACCCCCCCTCACTGGACCCCACACCCCCACCCCCATACCCCACACACAACCCCAACCGCAACCCCCCCCACACCGGACTGCACACCCCCACCCCCAAACCCCACACACAACCCCAAACTCCACTCACCACTCAAACCCTACCAACCATCACAGTATGCTACAAACATAAGAACCATGCCATGTTACAAACATAACCATGGTACAGTATGAACATATGCCATGTTATGATACAAATATAACAAACACACTGTACAACAAATCTATTAAACTTCACAGTATGCTACACATGTAACAAACGCTCTTTCTATAAATGCGGCAAGGTTTACACACTGTATATTTTTAAACAAAGACTAAAAACATCACATACTTTTACCAATGAACTACTTCAAAAAAATTAATTTCTTTGATACTTATTCTGTTTTTACTATTACACTTCCAACTTGATTTTTTTTTCTTATTTCTACTACATTCTATTACATTGCTAAACCATGCACAAAATGCCATATAAATAAAGTTTGATTTGATTTGATTTGAGTTTGATGTCACAAATGTAATAATGACACTACTCCACAAATGCAACAACCATCACACTATGCTATGCACTTAACAACCTTCATGCTACACTACAGATGTAACAACTTTCTTCATGCGAAAAAGTATGCCTGTTCTGTCCAGCCAAACACTACTCCTGGATTTAAGTATGCCTGTTTTGTCTATCCAAACACTACTCCTGGATTTAAGTATGCCTGTTCTGTCCAACCAAGCACTACTCCTGGATTTAAGTATGCCTGTTCTGTCTCTGTCCAGCCAAACACTACTCCTGGATTTAAGTATGCCTGTTCTGTCCAACCAAACACTACTCCTGGATTTAAGTATGCCTGTTCTGTCCAACCAAACACTACTCCTGGATTTAAGTATGCCGTTTTGTCCAGCCAAACACTACTCCTGGACTTAAGTATGCCTGTTCTGTCCAGCCAAGCACTACTCCTGGATTTAAGTATGCCTGTTCTGTCCAACCAAACACTACTCCTGGATTTAAGTATGCCTGTTCTGTCCAACCAAACACTACTCCTGGATTTAAGTATGCCTGTTCTGTCCAACCAAACACTACTCCTGGATTTAAGTATGCCTGTTCTGTCTCTGTCCAGCCAAGCACTACTCCTGGATTTAAGTATGCCTGTTCTGTCCAACCAAACACTACTCCTGGATTTAAGTATGCCTGTTCTGTCTCTGTCCAGCCAAGCACTACTCCTAGATTTAAGTATGCCTGTTCTGTCCAACCAAACACTACTCCTGGATTTAAGTATGCCCGTTCTGTCCAGCCAACCACTACTCCTGGATTTAAGTATGCCTGTTCTGTCCAACCAAACACTACTCCTGGATTTAAGTATGCCTGTTCTGTCCAACCAAACACTACTCCTGGATTTAAGTATGCCCGTTCTGTCCAACCAAACACTACTCCTGGATTTAAGTATGCCTGTTCTGTCTCTGTCCAGCCAAGCACTACTCCTGGATTTAAGTATGCCTGTTCTGTCCAACCAAACACTACTCCTGGATTTAAGTATGCCTGTTCTGTCCAACCAAACACTACTCCTGGATTTAAGTATGCCTGTTCTGCCCAGCCAAACACTACTCCTGGATTTAAGTATGCCTGTTCTGTCCAGCCAAACACTACTCCTGGATTTAAGTATGCCTGTTCTGTCCAGCCAAACACTATGCCTGGATTTAATTTTTCACACCAGACTAGTCCGTGGGATCGGATCCTTATTTACTCAACAAAACAAATCAGGATTGAAACCAACATCACCTTGTGGTTTTACGTTGGTGCAGCTTTCTCGAATGAAACTGATACTGTATTTGCGTTTATGCAGTAACAGTGGCATCTGTTGGTAATTTTGAGAACCACACAGGTGACTGTGTCATTGGGAGGGGTTCTAAAAACAGCTACTGTCCACAGACCCCAGAAGTATCAAGTGTATCCAAAAGCAAACAGGACTAAGTGTATGAATAAACTCAGGTGTGTGATTCATCTACCTGTATGGATTACTGCAGCATGGGGGTATACATTTGTGAAGAAAAACATAATCACAACAAATGTTTTTTGGGGGGGAAGGGGGGGGGGGTGCATCCTGTATATTACCCTGTGCCTGGTTGCATAAACAGCTAAATTTTAAAATTGAAGTATGTGCCGTATGGCAATTATTTCCCTAAGGTGAGGGAGCATTGCGTAACCCTCTTAGATGTTCCCTTGCCTAAGTGTTCAGGCTGAGGCTTTCATTGTGAGCTCTGTCATAACACTGCAGTTATGAACTCAGGTTATTATGGCTACATGTCAATGATCTCCAAACTCCTTCATCTAGTCTAGCTTTTGTGTAGCATTGCATTCAACAAAAAATGAAGAAAAAAATAATACCAAAAGGAAAAAGAAACCTAACTGGATGGAGGACGAGAATGTTATTCTCCGAGAGAAGAATGGAAAACTGTGTTTCACTTGGTTGTCACCTACATACAGAAACAAAGGATGTGGCAAGAAGTAACCAATAAAATCAAAGTGAACTTCAAAACAATCCCCAACAAGTTGAGCATTGCACATATTGTCAAGACGGTTGCTCCTGTCTTGGTAAATACATCTACGTATTTCCACACCTTCTTCAATCAACATAAATTCAGCAATTCTCTTGTTTCACAAATTATTTCCCTTTAAGTGGCAGACATAGGTACCTTAAAAGGAAAATGTTTGCTAAGGAATGTTTTGCAATACACTAAAGGACAAGGAAATACTTGATACCATGAAGGAAAAAATTAGATGTCTAAGAGTTGTCCCTTACAACATGCTAAGGAAACACTTCAGTTGATGATATACAACTCATTCTTTCTAAGGAGCTCCAAAAATGTCATTTTAAGGGCAACTTTACCCTGAATAGTTTTATGCAACCAGGCACGAGATATACTAGATAATTCTTGACAAAAGGACTTTGGGATGTCACAAAGACTCTCCTGGCAGAATGTTCTCAAGCCTATTTATAGATGGCCCCGCAATCTGGTATGTTAAGACATTGGATGTTTCTCAATGTCTGTTCATGTCTGATCTTGTGTTCGTATGACTAGCGAGACATCCTATTCAACAGCCCAAGTACTGTTCCAAAAGCAAGAATGCAAAGAAGCTAGAATGATCCTGGAATTGGTCTTGATTCCCTCCAAATATGACAGATGACGCCAGTGCATTGTTGCTCAATGAAAATGGACTGTATATCCCATCATGCATTGCGGACAAAACAGGCCAAGCTCACAACTAAATTCTTAGTTCTCACATAATAATATGATATACAATAAATGTGACTAAAATCTTTCAATGAATGAAAATGAGATGAGAAATATGTTAGAATTACTGAAATTGAACTAATTTAAACAAAGGTTAAATTAAAAAAAGTTTCATTTGACTTTCGGAAAGAGGAGGCTTGGCTAGCTCATAGCCAGTTCTAGCCTTTGTTGTATTGGGAGACATCAACTTGAGGCTAGCGGAGTTATATTTACATTACATTTATTTAGCTGACCTTTTTATCCAAAGTGACATACAAAAGTGCATATCAAGGACTTGTGTGTTACCACAAACGCTAGCTATTTGTTGGCTGGTACACATAGAAATGTAAGTCATTGTTTGGTTAAAGAGCCTACACACCTTGTTTTCAAAGTCTAAATATCGGCTGCTGATTGAGAGGAAATCACAAAAACCAGCAGAGACTGCAGGAGCTTGAGACCCCAGGTTCCAGAGTGTGGACGGACCCCACAGTTTGCGGGGTAATCTGGCCGTCTGCAGTAGCTCATACTAAGTGCTGCAGAACTGGGTTGCAGGGTTTCCCAAAGAGGAGTTTCAGTCTGTGGATGTCTGCCTTTCATTGGGCACCAGTGACCCCTGCTGGTCATTCAGTAGCCCACAGTCTGCCAGCACAAGCTGCACATGAAGTGACCTCCTCAGTGCTGTATGTATGTACTTTTAGCTAAGTGATCTATGCTGTGAGAAGAAGCAGTTTTGGGGGGACAGTGTGCTTTTTTTTGCAGACAGTTGCTGTAATGAACTGGATCCCAGTTGGCCATTATTTTTTTCCTGTTATTTGATTTTGTGTATGTTTTAAAAAAATACATTGAATACGGAACATCAATGTGTTGGATAACTATGCTTAGCTTAGCACAGCTATATTACCAGGCAAAGATAGCTACTTTGTTTAAAAAAATAATAAATCAAACACATTGCAACCATTGACAACCAGACAGAACCAGATGAGATTCACCTATGCTAGGAAACCGTCAAATAATATTTTATTTCTTACCTTACATTTGCTTAGCATACACAATTATCCACTGCACCGTAAAAAATAAAACATCAGTGTTAGTCTCAGAAACATAAAACTATTATATCTTAGAAGGCACAGAAGGTGCATTTATGACCGATAAGCGTAACGCTAACCAAACTAACCAGCAAATAGTGTAGTAAACAGAAATTACCATCACTATATAGATAACCTATCTTTACACAGCTACAGCTATAACATTATTATCCCAAAAGGAAATCCAAAGAAAAGAAAGGATCACTAAAAAGTTTCAGGGGAGCCATTGTTCTGTTAAAGATCAGAGTGTTCAGTCTGCTGCGGAAGATGGACAGGGTTTCTGCATTCAGTGGGAACCTCATTCCACCACAAGGGGGCAGGAGAGCCTGCAGCAACAGACAAGGAACTGCAGGCACATGAGGGGGAGGGGCCACACACCCAGGTCACAGATGCAGTGCAATCAGTAAGTATTTGGACAGTGATACATTTTTTGTTTTTGTTGTTGTTTTGGCTCTGTACTTCATCACATTGGATTTGAAATGAAGCAATAAATATGAGGATAAAGTGCAGACTGCCAGCTTTAATATAAGGACATTTACATCCATATCAGGTGAATCAGGTGATCGTGTAGAAATTACAGCCCATTTGTTACATGATCATAATCCCTCTATTTCAGGGGTCAAGTGGCTGTTCAGCTTTTTCCTGACCAGCTCATGCACAAGAAAGGCAACAAAAGGTCTAGAGTTGATTCTAGGAGTGGGTGAGGACCGCAGAAGAGTCAATGCCAGTAAAGCAGGGCATTATGGGATGGAAAAATCAGTATGTATCAGTAATTCAAGTATGAAGAAAAATTCCTTTTTCACAGATCAAGAACACTCTCTAAGATGTAGGTATATATGTGTCAGACCCCAAACATACTGCAAAGCAACCAATGAGTTTTTAAGGACCAAAGAGTAGAATGCTCTTGACTGGCCAAGTTAATCACCAGACCTGAATACAAATGAACATGCATTTGACTTGCTGAAGACAAGACTGATAGGGAAAGTCCCCAGAAACAAACAGGAAGTGAAGATGCCGGCCTGGCAGGGCATCACCAGGGAAGATACCCAGCATCTGGTGATGTCTGTGGGTCACAGACTTCAGAGAGACATTCAATGCAAAGGATATTCAACCAAGTACTAAATATGATGTTTTTATTTAAGATTATGCTAATTTGGCCAATTACTTTTGATCCCGTAAAATGGGGGAATGGATGAGGGCCAGGGATTGAGAGGAGCCAGGAGGACAGGGAGCAGGAGTGAGAGGACCAGGGTAGTGACGGGAGCCAGGGGAGTGACAGGGAGCCAGGGGAGTGACAGGTAGCCAGGGGAGTGACAGGGAGCCATGGGAGTGAGAGGACCAGGGGAGTGAGAGGACCAGGGGAGTGATAGGAAGCCAGGGGAGTGAGAGGACCAGGGGAGTGAGAGGACCAGGGGAGTGACAGGGAGCCATGGGAGTGAGAGGACCAGGGGAGTGACAGGAAGCCAGGGGAGTGAGAGGACCAGGGGAGTGACAGGGAGCCAGTGGAGTGAGAGGACCAGGGGAGTGACAGGGAGCCAGGGGAGTGACAGGGAGCCAGGGGAGTGAGAGGACCAGAGGAGTGACAGGTAGCCAGGGGAGTGAGAGGGAGCCAATGGAGTCTTTGGACTGTGGGAGGACACCAGAGTACCCGGTAGAAACCAGAGGTGGAAAATCCAGAAAGTAAAAGTCCACTCCGGTATTTTGTGCCAACCACCTGGATTTGCTAATCAGCACAAATCTTCAGCCAGGTGGTAGATCTAATGAGTGAAATCAGCTGGCTGAGTTCACTTTAAGAAACACACAGCAGGACTTTTACTTTCTGACCCCTGGACTTTCCACCTCTGGTAGAAACCCACATGGAGAACATGCAAACTCCATTTACATTACATTTATTTGGCAGACGCTTTTATCCAAAGTGACATACAATAAGTGCATACCGAAGGTTATTGGAACAACTACAAAACACAGGTCAGGTAGCTGTTACCTTAACCCTAACCCAAACCCTAGCTGTAACCCTAACCCAACCCGTGCTATAGCTGTAACCAAAACCCTAACCCTAACCCTGTAACCCTAATGCTAACTCTAGCCTTAGCTTTAACCCTAACCCTGACCCTTGCTGTAACTCTTACCCTCACCATAACCCTAGCTGTTACCCTAACCCAAACCCTAGGTGTAATCATAACCCTAACTTCATTTTTGCTTTTTGCCAAGACAAATGCATTTGTGGCACTTTATTTCTTCCTAAATTAAGAATATAACTAATCTAAGTACTGTACATGGTACAAATGTCTTGCTTCATTTAAGCCATTTTTCAAGTCTCTGTGGTGTTCACATCTGGAGTTATAAGGCTTTAAATAGGGTACCCCCTAAATGGGCAAGGATTGGGCAGATTTGGCTTGTGCGCAAAGGGGTTAAAGTGTCTCGTACTGTCATAAATGATTCCTTGAATTTGATAGTAAGATTGAAGCAGCTTTCCCTAAATATGCTTGAAGACGTATTCACACACTCACACACACACACATAGACACACACACACACATGCGCACACACACACACAAATTTAGTTTGGTGCACATTTATACAGATTATATCAGCTTTGAAATCAAATTCTGCTAATGGGTTTCAAAAACAGTTTTTTAAATGGTTTTAATACCATATTCTCTTAAACACATGCAGTTTTTATGGCATCCACCTGTAGATCTTTAGACTGAACATTACCTGCCATAATCGCTGTGACTGAAACTGTCATCCAGTGCATTCATTTCCTACTCCCTATGATGGCACTACTGATACCCAGTGCTGAATTAGTCAATATTTATGCACTTTTCAACAAAAAACCATCAAGATTTAGTTTTCCAACACTATGGCATCTGTAATTATGTGGATGATTTAACTTATTCTCAGTTTTAATTGGTGTGGTCCCTGAGAGGAGCCACATGTTAGACTTTAACCCTAACATGTTCAGTCCCAGGTGTTATCCAGCTTGTGGCAGGTAAGGTGCGGGTGTGAGAGTAAAACTGGTTTTCAGTAGCTGTTGTAACCTGTTATTAAATAACACAATCAACAACATGCTAATTTGGCCAACGAAAGCAATTTACACAAGTTTGACTCTACATGATGTCTACTTGTAAAGATAGTGAATTAAGATTGTATCACAGGAAATAAATACTAATTCTCGACACTTTCATTCAAGTTGATATAAGCCTGGGCACCCAATAGCATACTCAGCACACGCAACCTGTTTGTCAATGCCTTTAAAGAGATGTTTATTTTATTTGCTAATAAGAAAATCAATCAATAAATCAACTTGCAGAAATAACTCAGGTAAAATTTTGGCAGGTTTTCTGTACATGAAAACCTGGAAATATACTAAAATGACAGCATGATGCCAAACTCCCAAAAGAGTAAAATTCATTTCATTACCCCTTATTTCTGACTTACTGCAACTGACTATATAGAAATGATCAGATTAAAAAGCAAACAGATTTGCAAAAGAAATATTTTCAGTTGAAAGGAAGCAGAGCATTCACTTCCACTTCACAGAGGTGAAGGTAATCTGTTTTTGGGAGGTACACTGTCACGTAGCGTCCAGTCATTGGATGCGAACAGCGAAAGGTTCTAGTCTCCCCAGCTGTCATAATGCCAATCATGCTGCACCTGCAAGAGGGAACAGAATAAAGTTTATATGTGGCTCATTGACTTTGGTCTTCTTAGAAAATAATAACCACCCTAATTCTGAATAATATGGTGCTCTGTACCCCAGTTACAGTAGCTACTGTGTGAGGAGGGGGAAGCTTATCATTTGGTTGAGGGGGAAATGGAAATGATTGGTCAGTGTTGGCAGGTCTGTAGTCTGGTCTGTACTGCGCAGTGTAACTGGAGGACTGCAGTATTAAACAGAGACGGTTGCTGGCAGCTCTCTCTCTCTAATGGAGTAGTGCACACATACCTGCACCGCCCCAAACAGACAGAGGATGTTGCACAGGTGAGACCGACATTATGAACACGACCCGGAATTTCAAACCAAGAGAGGAAAAAACTATTTTTGTTTTATTTCTGAATATAAGGCTCTGCACTGTAAAGATCAGTACTGACTGTGGATTATTGATGCCGTTGCTCTCCAGGGAGTTGCCGATGAGGATGCGAGCTCCACTGATCCTTTCTCCACAGCAGTCTCCTCTGTTGGTGATGGTGACGGAGGCGATTGTGTACACCTGCAGCAGGTCCACCCTCCACCAAGGGTTGGCCCCTTCAGTGTGGGTACAGGATCCATGGTGGTAATTGGAATCTCGGTTTCCATCAATGGCATTGCTTGCATGGGCGAAAGCATCATATTGCCCCCGCAGTTGCGCTGACTGAGTGGCCTTCCCACGTAAAGCCACATTCTCTGTGGGGGGGAGGGGGGAATTATCACAACTGATACAGCATGGCTGTTTAAAATACTGTCACTTCATTAGCACCCTGGCTCAATTACTGTGCACTTATCAGGAGTTTAAGCAGGAGCTGTAGACCTCTCGACTAAATGACTGCACCCCCCCTGCTGGTCAGACTCCCACAGAACTCTCTACAGCCCCTTCAGCTCATGCAGATCGCCACAGCATGATGGTTTTCAACCTCCCAAATTTTCTCATCTCAAACCCCCCACACGCTCCCCCACGCATTCCCTCAACCTGCTCCCTCTAGCACTGTGTCAATATGTCACTGACAGAGTTTTCTGAACTGAAATGCACTTATATTCACTTAAATGATCAAATGAACCACAGCAGAAAGACTTTGCTTTATTGTTGGTCCTGTCAGCAAGGTGAGGATTAATTGAAATATATTTGATTTTCCAAACCCAGCAGTTTTAACTGTTAACACCCACATTTGACATCCGGCACTCTGAATACTGAACACAAGTGAATCAACTGTTAAAACACCTCACTTACCCAACATGTAAAATATATGTATTTGATTTAATTTGGTAATTATTATCAAAGATATTAATTATCAATCAAATCGCCAAATTTGTTGATAGGCAGAGCTAGCTGTTTGGACCAATCAAAATGTACAACTCACAACCAAATGAAAATTAATAAATTCATTAAGTTACAAGGAATATTCACATCCAATCTAAAGACTAGGTTCAACTACCTTAAAACAATTAATAAAGGTTACAGACATGGACAGTCACACAAGAAATAAATGAAAGAAGATACCAAACCACAGCTTTTGTCCCAAAGTTATCCAAAATTCAGAAACCAAAAGACAGAAGATTATTCCAAAAGAACAATCAAATGTAGAATCGCCAGACCTAGATGCAGGACTCAGATTCCCACTTCCACCTGTTACAAGACTTCTTCTATCCAAGTTGCCCAAAAACTGACTAAAAGAATGTCGCATATTTTAACTGGTGAAAAAGGGGAGGTGGCAGGGGCATGGACACCCCCTCTAAGAGAGAGAGACAGAGACAGACACACACACACAGATTTAACCCCCCAGTTCCTGCCCTTATATCCAGGCTATGCTGGCTGAGCACTTAGAAGCTTCCTATGACCAACTGGTGAATTACATGTCTGACAGTCCACATTTGCAAATAACATTTTCTCTCTCTCAAAACATTGTCAAAGAACAAATCCAAATTGCTGTTAAAGGATAAAGGTTGAAGTTCTGGCACTTTTTCACATGAACATTTGATACAAGCTTCCAGGCACAGGTGGTTTCCATGGCAGTGCATGTGCATGGGGTGGAGTGTACCTTGTATGTATCTGTCAGGGACGTAAGCTGAATCTGACCTCAGGGTTGAAATCGCCAAGATTTGAAAAAGTAATATCATCATTTTCACCTTCATCCTGGAAAAGAGGCAATAATTAATTAATATTTGTCCTATTTTTTTTATTAAGAAAATATTCTTATGAAAATGAAAACGTGACTGTTGGTTCTTAAAAAAAACGTATTTGACACTGAAATTGACTTTATGAAGATTTTTTGACATATGACAGCTTTTTCTTCCAATGCTAAGCATTATGAAGGTAATGCCTGCTAGTTAACTTAGCTAACTTAGCTAGCAGGCATTAGCGTAGATATTCAGATAGTTTGCACCACCACTGGTGAGACCTTTCAAGCAACATAACTTTAAGAAACAAAAGTGTTTTCACAAATAAATTAATCCAATGTGAAGATCACAGTTTAACCCAAATGCAGTTTCTAAACATAGGAAACAAAATATGTCTTGTGGATGTTTAGCGTTGCTACATTTTCTCGGATAAATAAAGTCAACCTGAGTATAAATGTTCAATAAAATGTTCCACAAGTCGGAAATGAGTTCATCATCAATTTTTGAAAGTTTGCTAATGTAGAGCTCTGCAAGTAGATCTGCAGGTAGGTCTAAACAACAATCTTACCTGTCAGTAAGGCTGCAGGTGTTCACTGGTGGATCTTTGGCAGTTAATTGTTCTCTAGTCAGTTGGAATGTAGATGTGTCCAGGATGGTGCCTCTTAAATACCCCAAAATGGGAGTGCCTGCTCAGAGTGATGGTCTCTTGTTTGTTCTGGACACACAGTTGTGGGATGAGTTTCCTACTACAGTCAGGACAAGCAGAAACCCTGCCCATCTTTCCAAACATACTGAAGACTCAGCTCTCCACTAAATTAGGGTTATGATATTTAAACACCAGGCTGTGTCCTTTCATATGTAGCTATACATCATAGTGTGGAAGTTGGCAGTTGTTAACTTGTAACTGAATGTATCATAAGTTCCCCTTGATCTTGAGATTAGCATTAGCCGCGTAACCATCTCCTCCTGCCGATGGCTCCTCAGTGTGGATTTGATCTGACAGAAATCACTGCTTCATGCTGACTGAGCCAACTGGAGGATGACGAGGACTGATAATAATGTAGAGTTGCTGAGCTTTTGAGAGAAATGTAAATGTATATTTGAAATTGTGGAAGCTATTAGATACTCTTTAGCCTAAATAATGACTCCTACAATTTCACAATAATTCCATTTCACCGTTCACCGCACGTGCATACACACTCACTTTCTACACAAACATTAATGGTGAAATAACTTGCATGCTACGTACAACTGGGGGAGTTCTAAAGTGCTATGTGTGTCTAAAAGTACAGAGCTTCCGTGGTTGAGGAGGTTTCCAGAGTGATGTCAGGCTGGATGTGAAATTGTGTTTGGGTGGTTGTGCATGATATGGGGAGGCTGGGAGAGTTGTGATTGGGTGTGATATGGGGACAGAGGGAGAGTTGTGATTGGGTGATTGTGTGTGATATGGGGACGCAGGGAGAGTTGTGATTGGGTGATTGTGTGCGATATGGGGACCGCATTGGAGGAATGCCAGTATGGGTGACAGAGAAGCTGAGTTACAGGAAGAAAGAACACACCTGTGAGAAGACAACATGGCAATAATTCTGAATAAATATCCACTCCCTACCAAAGAAGAGCTCACTGCTCTATGGGTCCATTATATTCAGTAAACAGGACCTCTATCCGCGCTATCTACAGCTCCTTCCTGCTCCTGCCAGCTGTGACCCGATCGCCTGCATAACACACGCGGCATGGCTGCCAACTACAGCAGGTGTTCATTCAAACGCCATCATATCACACTCAGCAAAGAGAAGCGCACATTCGGGGTCTCAGAAATGGAGTTTGTGGGCTACAGACTCTGCAGCCTGGGCATCACCCCAATTCTGTCCAGCACTGAGGTTATCCTGGCACTACCTCCATCAGCATCAGAGCTGGCCTCTCCTGGGAATGGCAAGCCACTACCCCCACTTCCTCCTGCAAATATGCCCCCACTTCTGCTCTTTTAGGGCTGCTGCTGAGGAGAGATGCTCCATGGGTCTGTTCTGTGGACTGCCACCAATCAGCAGTGAGGATAACAGCCACTCACCTCCCCTCCAACACTGGCCCACTCACCTCCCCTCCAACACTGGCCCACTCACCTCCCCTCCAACACTGGCTCACTCAACTTCCCTCCAACACTGACCCACTCGCCTCCCCTCCTACACTGACCCACTCGCCTCCCCTCCAACACTGACCCACTCGCCTCCCCTCCAACACTGACCCACTCACCTCCCCTCCAACACTGGCCCACTCACCTCCCCTCCTACACTGACCCACTCACCTCCCCTCCAACACTGGCCCACTCACCTCCCCTCCAACACTGACCCACTCACCTCCCCTCCAACACTGGCCCACTCACCTCCCCTCCTACACTGGCCCACTCACCTCCCCTCCTACACTAGCCCACTCACCTCCCCTCCAACACTGGCACACTCACCTCCCCTCCAACACTGGCCCACTCGCCTACCCTCCAACACTGGCCCACTCGCCTCCCTCCAACACTGGCCACTCACCCCCTCCTACATTGGCCCACTCACCTCCCTCCTACACTAGCCCACTCACCTCCCTTCCAACACTGGCACACTCACCTCCCCTCCAACACTGGCCCACTCGCCTACCCTCCAACACTGGCCCACTCGCCTCCCCTCCTACACTGGCCCACTCACCTCCCCTCCTACACTGGCTCACTCACCTCCCCTCCAACACTGGCTCACTCACCTCCCCTCCTACACTGGCCCACTCACCTCCCCTCCTACACTGGCCCACTCACCTCCCCTCCTACACTGGCCCACTCACCTCCCCTCCAACACTGGCTCACTCACCTCCCCTCCTACACTGGCCCACTGGCCTCCCACCAGGGGGGGCACTCAGGGCAGTTATATCGCAGGTTCAAGAGGTGGTGGTGTGGTGTAACGGGTCGGGAACTGGGCTAGTAACCTGAAGGTTGCAGGTTTGATCCCCAGGTAAGTTGGACTGCTGTCCCGCTGGACTGTTGTTGACTCCATTGTACCCGTGCTTAACCTGATTTTCTTCAGTAAAATATCCAGCTGTATAAATAGATTGACTATGCTTTAAACATCTGTAATGTAATGAGGAGAAAAGCCCCTGGTGGCTTTTGAATCTTTATTGAAGCTTACCTTTCTTCTGAATAAACAGGCATAATCTCTTACTCGTATCATGATGAATAAAAAAAGCTCTTAGGTTAATAAAAGAAAGATATTTACACTCTACATGCCCTAATAGATGAGCATGTATACCAAAGCAACAAAAAAGTATTAGCCTGCTTAATTTCCATTTCCAAAAAGCTTTTGATTCAATGACATGATGGTTTATTATATAAGCTTACAGTAAGGGCAGTAGGGGGTAGAACAGGAGACATTATTAAATTAATGTGTACAGGAAATAAATGTGCAATTCCGACTGTGGAAAAAACAAACCAAATTCAAAGTCATGGAGTCCGACAGAATGTCTCGCATTCCATACTTAAACGCAGGAGAGACTTTTAACAAATATGGTCAGAATGATTAACCAAATAACAGACCATTGTGAACTAAGGTTATAGTAGAGGGCAAGGATCGCCCTGTGTAAAACTGTAATCAAAGGTCCGGTTAAACATCCGGGGGAAAGATTAAGGTCTCTGACTTACACTCAGCACACCAGGCTGCTAGCTGCTCTGCCACCTCTCTGTTTGCTGACTTACTGTCGGTGATAAAGCCCACCACTGTTCCATCAGCACACATGATAATGTGATTGGAGGTAAAGAGTCATGGGTCATCAGTGTGAAGAGCAGTGGGCTGAGAACACAGCCCTGGGGGGAGGTGTTGTGACCATAAATGTAAACAAGTTGGCCTGCTCTTTTTTTTTTTGTTGTTTGTTCAGATTTTTATTTGCATTTTAGAAAAATACAAACAGAACCCACTATGTACACAGTTGTATAATCACACTGATGTATCTCCCCTCCCTCCAGATAAATTACATCAGCATAAAGGGAAGCTTTGTGTTCCTTTGATGGCGGCCCCACCCTGCAAAGAAATAGCTAATGGGTTGATAGCTACAGACAATAGAAGGCAACTGGGGTCATGGTGAAGCAGAAAGTAAGGGGAAAGACTGCTGTTTGTTCAACAGCCATCAGTGGAAAACACAACAGAACTCTCATCCAGCATATAAGTTTTGGGCCAAATCCAAATTGATTGAGAGTACAGAGAAGTCCCACTCCACCTGACCAACAGCTCTGCTAGCATCAAGTGATATCATTTATTCTGGGATATCAGGTGGATTGGGACTATAAAGTATGTTGCGTAGAATGTTGTATATTAAAAAGCATAATTACATTTTTTAATAAAGCCAGTGGGATCAGATGTAACAGAAGGCAGAACTGTCCCCAGATGTCAGACTAGCTTCTTGGCAGGTACTTTACTGTCTACATTTAAAAGGGAGATGGGGAGCAATGAGTTACATTCCAGGGGATTATTGTCTTATTTAAAAATAAGGGATATGACTGCCTGTTGCATGGTTGGGAGTAAAGAACCAGGTACAGAGGTACAGGATTCTTCAAATACAGAAGATGGGGCAAGTTGACTGGCAAATTTGTTGAAGATAACCACTTGGAAACTCATAAGGAACCCAAGGATTGTCCACTTTGCATAGACCCAGCTCCATCCATAAACTCCCCTATAGAAATTGACCCTGCAGCAGTCTCACTATCGATTGAGGTAACATCTGAATTTCTAAAAAAAAAAAAAAGGACTCAAACAAGGAGTCCATCAGAGGTTCTGAAGTATATAACTTTGAATAAAACTTGTGAAAGCAAAAAGATATATTTGTTTCTTAAATAATCTCACACTGAAACTTTAGTCAGAAAGCAATAATGAGTCAAGGTGCCAAGGACGGTAGTTGGTATGTATGCCTGATATTCCATCTATCCGTTATCTATACCCGCTTATCCTGGGTCGTGGGGGGTGCTGGAGCCTATCCCAACGTGCATAGGGCAAGAGGCAGGAATACACCCTGGGCTGGTAACCTGAAGGTTGCAGGTTTGATCCCCAGGTAAGTCTGCTTTCAGTAATAACGGCAGTGCAGGGTTAGGTTACTTGGTAATGTGCTTTGTTAAGTTGAGGTTGACACTTACCAATGCAGCCAATACTTACCAAGACCTGGTACCTTGTAGCATAGTTGACACCATTGGGTTTCAACTACAAGACAGGATGGTCTCCATACGTCACGGCAGTAGCACTTCCCATCTCCTGGCTCCTCTCTGGCATCTAGCAAGTCTTCAATTGCAGTTAAAACTGGCTTTCATTTTTTTCCAGCAGTATAGTCTATTCTGTCTTTCTAGAAGAGTGTCCATAGACCTTGCTGTTTTTCCAAGCTGTAGCATATAGACCAGGTTTTTCTGTATCTCAGGCACTCTCTGCATACTCAGTTAAAGAACACGAGCGGTTTGTCTCACGTAGATCCTACAAGGGTTTACCTGTCATAGCTGCATGGCACTCAGAGTCGATGCAGTGCAGTGCTCACGTAGCTGGTTTAAATTTAGCAAATGTAAATCAATCATATTTAGCAAGTCTGAATATAAATCAAATAGCGGCACTGCAAAGCAATAATCTGACTGCACTGCTGGATGACCGAATGAGTCACACAAATCAGCCTGATTAACATTGTCCAACAGTTACATTCATGAGTTTATTTCTGAATTCTGAACAAGAGAATGTTTACAATATTTCTTAAGTATGGGTAGTTCGAATATTGGATTAAATTTTATTAAAACAGTTACTAAATCACTCAAGTGGTACAAATACAGCCCGCTGTAAGCATCAGCGTGTCTGTGTGGATCTGACACAAAAAACAGACCCTATGACTCCAACCATCCAAGCAGAGATGATCAATATGCGTTTTTACCATGTTGAAAGTAATTTAACATTTCTTAATGGAAATTTTGAAAGACGGACAATACTTTCATTCACATTGAGGCCTTCTGCAAATATGGAATTGTATGGAATTCTGAAATGTTTAAATTTGTCATTAGAGATTTAGGGCAACATTATATAACTTGTCAAAATCCTAAGATGTACGTTGTGACTATCAAAAGTGTCTTTGTTATGGTGCGGTCACGAAGCGGTGAGTGTGTGGGCAGCGCCCAGCATCCACGGGCATGCAGAAGGCACACTGAGCCCAGCTGCTCTCCTGCAGGTGCTCCATGTCACAGCTCAGTCATCAGGAGTCTTCTCATCAGCTTCTCCCTGTCCTGGTCCAGCCCCCGAGCCTCAGCACTGCAGCACACAGCCCGCACGAAACGACTTCACACCTCCATGCACACATCCTTTCAATACAATACAAAGGAGCTGAAAACTAGCTCTTCTGTTAGATTTGGTTGGCTGGCAGGAGAGCTAGCAGTGAGAGGGAGGGTTTGCTAATGATTTTTCTGGTCTGAGAGCAGAGTTAGGTCCAGTCCAGAGTGGGTTGCACTGTGCACTGTGGACATGGTAAATCTGACTCTGCAATAACACACACAGCCACAGGAAAATTGATCTATGCTGTCGAACATTTCAGAAGTATGGTCAGGGATGTCTTTCAGGTTGAATTAATCTACAGTCACAGCTAGCAGACATAGCGCCTCTCAGACAAGTTTCTTGATCTTCAGGACTAACTATCTGACCAAACAGAAAACCAAATATTCCTGTGCAATAATGGGGACCCTGTGTTGTGGATGTTAACGCATAACATTACATAACATGATGAGAACAGGCCGTTCAGCCCAACAATGCTTGCCATTTTCCTAACTAAATTAGTGCTCTGATTAACCTACAGACTAGATAGTGTTAACACTGAGACTGTTCCCAAGCTCCTAACTGACTGGGGCCATTACAGCGAAGCGCTAAACACAAGGTGGGGATTCCTAACTTACACTAATTTCAGGCATGCTGTTGAACTCAGGTCTGCTTGTCCATTCAATATACATTTATTTTGACCATACAGTACATCGAAGCAGTGGAGGCACAGTTTGCTTACCATACAATTCAAATAACTGCTAGTTTAAAATAACTTATTTAAAATAAATAAATAATATTCACCATTTTACAAATGAAACAAAGCATTGGGCCAAGACAACAGAGAGAAGAATGTGATCACAGGCTGGAGAATGTTTACCTGTTTTTGAGAGGTGTTTGGCAGGACAGCAGTGGGGGTGCAGGTGGCTGAGAGAAAGTGGGGGGTTTAGACGGAGACAGGGTGTGGTCACAGCACTTCACTTCTACCTCTAACATGGGAAGGTCAGCCTAAAAACACAATCCAGGGCAAGTCGGTCAGTACACTCACCAAGAATGGCTACGAATGTGTCTGCATTATAACAGTGAAGCACCAGCCTGTGCTCCGGCCTGGCTCCATTATGCCCGTCCTGAGCTGGGCAGTTCAGCACCGTGTGGCGAGCGGAGTTTCCCTCATTTAGCAGTAGTCTCCCAGTCTACTGTTTTCAGGTGCAACGGTAGCAGAAATTGCTGTGGTTGGTAACAGGTTTCAGAAATTGGAATCATCGTGGTACTGCAGTTGTTGCAGTTTAAGTCCAGTCTTGCGATGTTAGCACCATGCTAATTTCTTCCGCAGGGCAAGCCCACTGATTCAGTATAAGGAAACGGCAGACACACATCTAATGGATGCTTATCGGCAGTAGTGGTATTATACAGGAATAAGATCTTTGGGTTGGAGTCTGACCCAGCTGAATAGACCAGGATTTAATCCCACAAGGCAGTCATGTCTGAAGAAAAACACGAGAACGGGAATGTGGAATGTGATTACCTGACACAGGAGGAACAGACTTCTGCTGGAAACTGAATTCTGAATTATCATCATCATCATCATCATTATGATAAATGACTGGCCCTTATGATCCCAGTAACACGTTTTTGACAGAAGTCACTGAAAGAAAGAGGTATGTGTTCTGTGTGCACAGAGTCAGGGGCAGCAGTGTGTGAAAGGCAGAGCAGGGTTCAGGGGCAGCAGCGTGTGAAAGGCAGAGCAGGGTTCAGGGGCAGTAGTGGGGTTCAGGCGTAGCAGGGGGTTCAGGGGCAGAGCAGGGTTCTGGGGTGGCAGTGTGGTTCAGGGGCAGTAGTGTGTGAGAGGCAGAGCAGGGTTCAGGGGCAGCAGTGTGGTTCAGGGGCAGTAGTGGGGTTCAGGGGTAGCAGGGGGTTCAGGGCCCAGCAGTTTTCAGGGGCAGTAGTGTGTGAAATGCAGAGCAGGGTGTCCTGGAGTTAGCTAATACAGCACTTACAGCCGTATTAACGAGGATCAAGACTTCTCATACCTCACACCATCATTTGTTTGGTTTCTTAAGTAGTCTCTCTTATGCTCCACATTCAGAGTGGAGTTTAACAATTATGGTTGAATGTTAAAAATTAAACCCAACACCCTGACAACAAAAAGGGCCAAAAAGAAGAATATTTATTTAAATGTTTATTTATGCAGAATAATATTAAAGGAATGACACACCAAAGGAGGAGAAGATACTGAAATTAACATGGTTAAAATACTTGATAAATACTATTATTAACCATAAACATTAACTATTTCTAAAGTGAAAGACTCCATACTGATTTGCAGGATGAATTTATTCATTTAATAAATTCAGCTACAATTTAATATCACTACAATAACAAGCTATGATTTATTCACACATTAGTCACCCAAAATATGGCTAATCAAACTGCAAGCCAGATAGCTACAGGTGACAAATTAATATCCGGCTTGGATGCTGTACATTACCAAATTACAATAAATAAATAAATAAATAAATAAATAAATAAATAAATAAATTCAGTTAAAAAGGAGATGGCAAAGCACACAGTAAAATGTTTGGTGTCTGTTGCGCTCTAACAGAGATTATCTGAGGGCTGTAAAAAGCACAGGCACTCAAGCAAAGCTCAAGCTACTCTGTAAGAGCAGAAATGGAGACTGTACTGTATACAGAAACCTTACGTACTAAATACAGCACTTGTAGCTACAACAATATGAATTGTTAACACACAATCCTAAAACCCGTTATTGTGTTAAGATTTATGTACACACAATGGCTGTATTTTAGGATCCTGTGTGATACCACACGGCTGTGTGCCCATTGCTAAAGAGTGGTGACTTATTTTATGAAAACTGTCTTAGAAAAGGGAAGGAGAAGGTCCTTACTGTCCGTGCAGTCAGACAGTTCTGTCATGTGATGCCCAGAATCACATTTCTTCGCCTGACAAGACAGCAAAAACTCTGGTGAAGTCAGGGGCTGTCTTTGATCCATTTTTCAGACAACACACACTCCAGAAACAGTCCTGTGAAGGACTGACTGATGGGGAGGGTTTGGGCAAGGCTTATGAGGTAGGCAATGAGTTCTGTTTCTCATGCAGTCCAACCATTTTCAGCCCTTCCATTACTCAGAGTGCGTTATCTGAACAGATTCTCTTATCCAACAAGCATAACCTTCTAACATGGTGGTTTTCACACTTTCTCGGTTTTATGTGCTATTTGCACAAGAGGCATTGAAGAAACGCGATGATTAAAGTATTAAATATGTCCGTGCTTTATTTTTGGAGAAATATGCATTTTAAATTTATTGTCTGATTTTCAGCCGGTTGAGAATGTTACCGACTTAGTGCGTCACAAGTACAGTAACTACTCCCCTTTCCACGCCCCATAAAGAAATCTGACCGGACACACCGCCCTGCTACAAGTGTGCTGTGAAGTTTAGGTAGCAAACAACAAGGCTGAATCCTTCTGACGTAGTTTACATAGAAACTATACGCTCAGATCGCCTAGTTTCACTCACCGTGACCAAGCGGAATCGATAACGTTTCAGAAAACATATAACTTTAAAAGGTTTAATTCAATCTTCTACTGGGACTTTTGCTGTTTATTGAGGGTGTGAAAGAAAATTTTGGTGCCGCTGAATATAATCAAATGTTTTCCAGATTTACCGTTCGATTGAGCAAGTATCAAGTACATTTTTATGGGTTAGTGCTGTCCGATAGTGCTAGCTACTTCACATTAACCTTGTACGGTGATCAGTAAAGGCTAACAGCACAGCACCACTCAATTATTGTCACTTCTATCACCACTGTAATGAACTAAAAAAGGCGACAAACTACCTTTTCCGTTTTGCCCTCCCTACTGTCAGTCAGATTGCTGTGATAGCTAATTCTAAATCATATTTGGGGACCCATGTATAACTCGTGACCCATAGTATGTGCAGCTGGCTTACAAGACAATGAAAATATTTGACTAACGTTAGGTTCACTTATTAGAGTGCCTTTTAAGGATTATTAGACTATCTCTGGTTGGTTATATTCATTTATAGCTAGCTAGCTAACGTTAGCTAGCTATGTAGTTTGCTTTCATAATGTAATGTCATCGATAACGTTAGCTAGCTATTTTGTTTTCAAAAGGAACTTATAGTTGTGGTTTCATCTTAACATGGCTAGCTAGCTAGCAAAAATTATTATATATAAGTCAACGTCCTTAGCTATCGATACTTGATAGTTAGCTGGCTTGTGAAAATTCAGACTCCCAAGATGAGTGCGTATCATGGAGGTAGCTATGGTAACGGGGAACTGTCTGTCAATCGTAGCTAACGGACAGTTCTCATAACCACGCCCAGACAGTTCGGGGGAACTTTTATAGTGGGAAATTTAGGCTTAGAAAAATACGTTTTAAAATACATTTAAATGACTGAATAATAAAAAAAAATGCACATTTGTTTTGTTGTTGCCTAAAGACAACTGGCAAGTGTCCTTTTATAAACCCTTTAGAGGAGTCCCTTGGCTATGTGAGGGATAGTGAACCATATCACCTTGGATATAAGAGTAAATTAACTTGGATTACATGAGCTATATTGGAGAATATCACCTTGGATATGAGTAAATTAACTTGGGTTACATGAGCTGTATTGGAGAATATCACCTTTGGATACGTGATGTATATTAGGGTATATTACCTTGGGTTATATGTAGTATATTACAAAATATTACCTAGGGGTATATGGGGTAAATTTGGGTAAATTAGCTTGGGCTATATGATGTATATTAGGATATATTACCTTGGGTTATATGAAGTATATTATGGTATATTACCCAGGGGTATATGAGGTAAATTTGGGTAAATTAGCTTGGGCTATATCAGGTATATTAGGGTATATTGACTTGGGATATATGAGGTAAATTTGGGTATGTTAGCTTTGGGTATACGAGACATAGTAGGGCATATTACCTTAGGATATATGACATATATTTGGCAATATTACCTTGTGATATGAGATAGATTACCTTGGGTTATAGGAAATATATTAGGATATATTACCTTGGGGTATATAGGGGTATGTTAGGATATATTACCTTGGGGTATATAGGGGTATATTAGGGTATATTACCTTGGGGTATATGGGTGGCTGGATCTGCTTGTCTAAGGAGCTCTCAGAGGTGGTCCGGCCAGTACTGCTTTGGGACGATATGGCTGCAAGTGCTTCAGGGAGATCATCTTCATCACTATGGTTACTGCAAATAAAATTCGACAAAGATTATATTCATGCACATGAAACTCACTCATACAAGGAACAAGGATCTATAAATATAAAACACTTACATTCACTAATTAGGATTTGCACACATGAAACTCGCTCATACAAGTAAGGAAATTAAAGAGCCTGGAGAACAAACCTCATCAGAGTACACCGCATTAGCAGCAGGGGGACCTGTGTCAGCAACTCATCACATGAGTGCCACTACGCATAATTTTAAGCCGTATTTTTGGTCAAAAATAAAATGCAGTTGGCTATAACTCACAAACTGAATTGCCTGACCAGTCTTTTTCTACGGTCTGGTCTGACAGATGGCCTCTCTGTCGTCAAACTGGAAGAAACTGAATCCTGGGACGAAGAAGGAAACCTGGATGAAGAGATGGAAAACAGGCACATTTAACACTCACTGCACATTAACCACACTGGAGTACACACCTGCTCTTAAAATAAGGGCTATAGACCTCCAGACAACGGGAGCTGTCATAGTAGTGCCAGCAACTATGCCACCATGTACCCTAAACCTAACCCGTGCTCCTGCCCTGCCCCTGCCCCTGCCCCTATCCCTGCTCCTGCCCCTGCCTGTGCTCCTACCCCTATCCGTGCTCCTGCCCCTGCTCCTGCTCCTACCCCTGCCCCTGCTCCTGCCCCTGCCTGTGTCCCTGCCCATGCCCCTGCTCCTACCCCTGCCCCTGTTCTTGCCCCTATCCCTGCTCCTGCCCCTGCACCTGCTCCTACCCCTGCCCCTGCTCTTTCCCCTATCCCTGCTCCTGCTCCTACCCCTGCCCCTGCTCTTGCCCCATCCCTGCTCCTGCCTGTGCCCCTGCTCTTACCCCTGCCTCTGCTCTTGCCCCTATCCCTGCTCCTGCCTGTGCCCCTGCTCTTGCCCCTATCCCTGCACCTGCTCCTGCCTTTGCCCCTGCCTCTGCCCCTATCCGTGCCCCTGCCTGCGCCCCTGCCCCTGCCCGTGCTCCTGCCCGTGCTCCTGCTCCTGCCTCTGCCCCTATCCCTGCTCCTGCCCCTGCTGAATGCTAAGCACGCATGGGCTTGGTTAGTACTTGGTTGGGAGACCTTTGGGGAAAGCTAAGCTGCTGCTGCAAGTGCTGTTGGTGGTCTAGTAGGGGACAATCTTCCCTCTGGTCAAATAAACCCAAATACCCCACTGTAGTGGGCCTAGGAATGCACATTTGGTTGTAGCGTACAGTCCTAAGTGTACTAACCTGCCATTGTGCTCCTGGCTGCTTGAAGAGTGCCGGAAGTCCAAAGCCTCTTCCTTCCTCCCCTGAGGACAGAAGGGAGAAGCTGGACAAACAGCTTGTTTCATAAGCCCCAAAAATCCATTCAGACAGGGCAAGCGAACCCTAAAACTAATCCCCTAAAATCCATTCAGACAGTGCAAGCTAACCCTAATACTAAACCTCTAAAATCCATTTAGACAGTGCACGCTAACCCTAACACTGATCCCCTAAAATCCATTCAGACAGTGCAGGCTAACCCTAACACTAATCCCCTAAAATCCATTCAGACAGTGCACACTAACCCTCAAACTAATTCCCTAAAATCCATTCGGACAGTGCACGCTAACCCTAACACTAATCCCCTAAAATCCATTCAGACAATGCACGCTAACCCTAACACTAATCCCCTAAAATCCATTCAGACAGCGCAAGCTAACCTGAACATGAATCCCCTAAAATGCATTCAGATAGTGCATACTAACCCTAGCACTAATCCCCTAAAATATATTCAGATAATGTTAAAGCACTCAACCACACCAATAATTTTTCACCAAGCATCAAATTAAATGAGGTGTTATGACATTGGTAATAATTATCTTTAAATTCTGTATAGGAAGTTAAATACAAATTCACAATTATATGTATTTTAAACAGCTGTATTTTCCATATTTCCATTCAACTAGAAAAAGACACAGCCACAATGAGATCAAAATGGTGCATGTTGAAAAACAAAACTAATCCTTAATTTAGAATCTAATGAAAACTGAAAGAAACTTCAGTAGCTCTTCCACTACAGGCTGAAACAGGATCAGGAAACAGGGAAACAGGGCCAGGAAACAGGGCCAGGAAGCAGGGAAACAGGGCCAGGAAACAGGGCCAGAAAGCAGGGCCAGGAAACAGGCCAGGAAGCAGGGCCAGGAAACAGGACCAGGAAGCAGGACCAGGAAACAGGGCCAGGAAACAGGGAAACAGGGCCAGGAAACAGGGCCAGAGAGCAGGGCCAGGAAACAGGCCAGGAAGCAGGGCCAGGAGACAGGACCAGGAAGCAGGGAAACAGGGCCAGGAAACAGGGCCAGAAAGCAGGGCCAGGAAACAGGCCAGGAAGCAGGACCAGGAAACAGGACCAGGAAACAGGGAAATAGGGCCAGGAAACAGGGAAGCAGGGCCAGGAAGCAGGACCAAGTATCAGGGCCAGGAAACAGGGCCAGGAAGCAGGGAAACAGGGCCAGGAAACAAGACAGGGAAACAGGACCAGGAAACAGGACAGGGAAACAGGGCCAGGAAACAGGACAGGGAAACAGGGCCAGGAAACGCACCCGAAAGGCGGCGTCCATCTGGGCCTTCAGGATGTTGCATTTGAGATGGTCTGGCCGGCCGGCAGGGCAGACCGGAGACCGCAGGCCCTTCTCACTCAGCGGCTTCTCCTCCGTCTGGAAAAGAAGAATGGCCTTTACCCAGCATGCACTGCTGCCTTTCCATCCCCAACACCTTTCCCATACTCAGCATTTTCAACATTAGCACACAGATGGAAAACACTCTATCAGCAAAGAAACATGGCTGCATTGAAGTAACCAGAAAAGCAAAAAGATAACGTGTCAGTGAATATATAGTTATCTAGTTGTGTGTGGTTGTGGTTCCATGATTGTCTGTGATTGTGTGTGGTTGTGTGACTGTGTGGTTGTGGTTGAGTGATTCTGCAGGACACTCACTCTGGTGTCCATGTTGATGTGCAGGGAGGGCCAGGGCACAGCCATTCTGTTGGATTCCAGCTCCTGTTTCCCAAACCTGTCTGGTTCCTCTGGCTGGTAGGCAGTCACAGCTCTTAGCTCTGAAACAGGCCAGAACAGCTCTTAGCTCTGAAACAGGCCAGAACAGGTCTTAGCTCTGAAACAGGCCAGACCAGCTCTTAGCTCTGAACAGGCCAGACCAGCTCTTAGCTCTGAAACAGGCCAGACCAGCTCTAAGGCAGGTCCCCATGGTATGATTACCCGTTTCTGTTCTCTCCATCACGCACAAGGGCACTTTACGGCTGTCTGACACAATGTGAATTTAGAATTTATTAACAAAGTAGCAACGGTTCCATTATTTTAATTAATAGTTCTCGTTTGAATGGTCTGTTCGGCTGAAGCCCTGTTGATCATGGAGGTGGTTATGATTAATCATAATTTGCCAATTCACAAGCCATCACAATGTAGCATTGAACAAATTAGGGATGTTAATGATTGCATATTCACGTAGATCAAGCTTAACAATTCAAAAAATTTATTGATATTTTGGGTCACCTAATGTTTTCTCTCTTGGAAAAAATGTTGTTTCTCTTTCGAGGAAAGCAATAGGCTTAGACGCCCACACGCACATCTGGGTAAAGCCATACTCACTGTGCGAGTTCTGCAGACTGCACGGGTCTGGGCAGTCATACCCGCTGTGGTGATGAAGGCATCGCCGGCCAGCCTTCCCAGAGAAGGGCACGACCTCGTTCTCCTCCAGACTGAACTGCTGCAGCTGCACAGCTCCTGTGCTTAATGGGCAGCTGCAAAGAGTGACGTGCTGCATTAGCTCTGTGCTGCATTAGCTCAATAAAACGCAGTCATTCTGCAGCAATATGCTGCATTAGCTCTGTGCTGCATTAGCTCAATAAAATGCAGTCATTCTGCAGCAATGTGCTGCATTAGCTCAATAAAATGCAGTCATTTTGCAGCTCTGTGCTGCATTAGCTCAATAAAACCCAGTCATTCTGCAGCTCTGTGCTGCATTAGCTCAATAAAACCCAGTCATTCTGCAGCTCTGTGCTGCATTAGCTCTGTGCTGCATTAGCTCAATAAAACGCAGTCATTCTGCAGCAATGTGCTGTATTAGCTCAATAAAACGCAGTCATTCTGCAGCTCTGTGCTGCATTAGCTCAATAAAATGCAGTCATTCTGCAGCAATATGCTGCATTAGCTCTGTGCTGCATTAGCTCAATAAAACGCAGTCATTCTGCAGCAATGTGCTGCATTAGCTCAATAAAACGCAGTCATTCTGTAGCAATATGCTGCATTAGCTCTGTGCTGCATTAGCTCAATACAACGCAGTCATTCTGCAACAATATGCTGCATTAGCTCTGTGCTGCATTAGCTCAATAAAACGCAGTCATTCTGCAGCAATATGCTGCATTAGCTCTGTAAAACCCAGTCATTCTGCAGCAATATGCTGCATTAGCTCTGTGCTGCATTAGCTCAATAAAACGCAGTCATTCTGCAGCAATATGCTGCATTAGCTCTGTAAAACCCAGTCATTCTGCAGCAATGTGCTGCATTAGTTCTGTAAAACGCAGTCATTCTGCAGCAATGTGCTGCATTAGCTCTGTAAAACGCAGTCATTCTGCAGCAATGTGCTGCATTAGCTCGTAAACCAGTCTTCTGCAGCATGTGCCATTAGCTCTGTAAAACCAGTCATTCTGCAGCAATATGCTGCATTAGCTCTGTAAAACGCAGTCATTCTGCAGCAATGTGCTGCATTAGCTCTGTAAAACCCAGTCATTCTGCAGCAATGTGCTGCATTAGCTCTGTAAAACGCAGTCATTCTGCAGCAATGTGCTGCATTAGCTCTGTAAAACGCAGTCATTCTGCAGCAATGTGCTGCATTAGCTCTGTAAAACGCAGTCATTCTGCAGCAATGTGCTGCATTAGCTCTGTAAAATCCAGTCATTCTGCGGCAAGATATCACAATTTAAGCAGTGATCTTGGATCAAGTTGGAAATCAGATTTAAAAATAACATCAAAGCTGAGAACAGAGTACTATACAGATTAAATTTCATGTTTTTTAATCAAATTTCTCTTCCACAATTTGACTGGCTGTGTTGGACATTTTAACGTACATGTCCACTAATAAAAAATAATGTGATTTGTCCTTTAAATTCACACTGGAGAAGCTTTTATTCCTTTGGCACCATCTGGTGGTAAGAATCTGTAGGATTAATGATTTGTTCAATTTTCCGGTGGAGAACTCAGCCGTGTTCTAAATGCTGGATGAAATCACGCACGTCTGGCTGTCACTGGCCAACAGCTGGACAGCAGAATTGTCACTTTTCAATATCGTGAATCTTGCTCTCTTTTCATAATTCTGTGCATTTGCATCAGGTTATTAAACACTTTCTTTGTTTTGGGGCTTATCCGGAGTTTAAGAATTGAGAAATAACTTCACTAAAAAAAAAAAAAAAAAAGATGAGGGTTTAACAACAGTTCAAAATCAATTTAATTTTTTAATCCTTTTCTTTTTCAGTCAATTTCAGACAATTTTGGAATTTTATGAATTTGATAGAGAACCATGAAAGACTCAAAATGAAGTCAGCAGGAAACAGGAATTTGGTGTAGATTTGAAATTGGCTGCAGAGAATGTGTGTAATGAATTACACAAAAGGGAGAACTTTGGTGCCAACAGTAGCACAAGCAGGCCCGGGCACTAATGAAACTTCTTCCTGCACAAACAGAATATTTGTCATTTCTGGCTAGTTTTGTAACCTCTGCCAAGATTGGCAGGTTTTGTAAAACCATCCATATCATCCTGGGCTGGGCGTCAATAAAAACAATAAAAAATTTTGTGATCTTACCAATGTGCACATATGAATGTTGAACATATGGGGCAGTCAAGTGATCACACAATCATTTTTGATGGATGAGAGGTAGGGAGGGAGTTAGAGGGACAGTGAGAGAGTGAGAGAGAGAGAGAAATCAAGAATTCTGTTTCTGAATAATCAGTTCTCATTAAGTATTCTAATGTTCCTATGTTCAAGTCCACCACACCTGTGTGCTTCACCTGTCAGCACTGTTCATTCTGCTAGTGCTCAGCCACACAGGCACAGAGAAGGATGCGCATTCAGACACGCATCCCTGTGCTCTCCACGCTGTGAAAACAAACAGCCTCTTGCCAATGCAAACACAGCTGCTTCAAGGGCTGGTTGTTATTTTATATAGGTGTGAGTCTGGTATTTTAATCCCGGCATATTTAGGGGTTACCCTTGGGTGGGTGGATAGGGGGGCAGGGCAGGACACCAGCCAAGTGGTATTATGGGGGTATGTAGTGGTATAAACACACCGCACTGGAATTATGGGGTATGTAGTGGTATAAACACACAGCACTGGTATTATGGGGTATGTAGTGGTATAAACACACAGCAGTGGTATTATGGGGTATGTAGTGGTATAAACACACAGCAGTGGTATTATGGGGGTATGTAGTGGTATAAACACACAGCACTGGTATTATGGGGTATGTAGTGGTATAAACACACAGCACTGGTATTATGGGGTATGTAGTGGTATAAACACACAGCACTGGAATTATGGGGTATGTAGTGGTATAAACACACAGCACTGGTATTATGGGGTATGTAGTGGTATAAACACACAGCAGTGGTATTATGGGGTATGTAGTGGTATAAACACACAGCAGTGGTATTATGGGGGTATGTAGTGGTATAAACACACAGCACTGGTATTATGGGGTATGTAGTGGTATAAACACACAGCAGTGGTATTATGGGGTATGTAGTGGTATAAACACACAGCAGTGGTATTTTGGGGGAATGTAGTGTAGTATGTAGTGCACATCAGTGATAGTTCAACAGATTTAAAAGGTCTGAAGATGCCACCACCAGAAACCAGTGGCAACCAAGCAACAGAAGTCTCAAAAGGGGCCAGTTATGGTAAAAATATAGATTCATGAAATATGTTTTAAAGGCATCCAAACACAGATACTACTACAGTAAAAACATCATATTTAATCCATTATAGCAACCTACATAACCATATTTAAACCAACACAATTTTCCATGTTACACAAAGAAGATGTATCACTCTAAATGAGCAACATACAATAAAAAAAAGTTGTGATCGACAATCAATACATGCAGTTCACTTGGGCAACATGGCCTACAGTGCAGTACAGCATGGAACTAGAAGGGCTGGATGCTGAGATATATTGCATAAAGTACTGAGTGTAAATCAAAGGAGGTTATATTTTACAACGCTTTAAGTTTATAATGAGTTATTTGGTATTTGTATATTGCTGATTGTTGATGGACTGTGACCATGGCCACGTTATCAGGACTAGTAGCCCTTTTTCTCTGATTTCACTCAAACCTTTTTTAATTCCGGACACATAGAGAGCTCATACTCTCTCACCTCTCTCACCTCTCTCATACCCTCTCACCTCTCTCATACTCTCTCACCCGCTCTCGCCTCTCTCATACGCTCTCACCTCTCTCACCTCTCTCATACCCTCTCACCTCTCTCATACTCTCACCCGCTCTCGCCTCTCTCATACTCTCTCACCTCTCTCACCTCTCTCATACCCTCTCACCTCTCTCACCTCTCTCATACTCTCTCACCCGCTCTCGCCTCTCTCATACGCTCTCACCTCTCTCATACTCTCTCACCTCTCATACTTTCTCATACTCTCACCTCTCTCATACTCTCTCACCTCTCTCATACTCTCTCACCTCTCTCATACTCTCTCACCCGCTCTCACCTCTCTCATACGCTCTCACCTCTCTCATACTCTCTCACCTCTCATACTTTCTCATACTCTCACCTCTCTCATACTCACCTCTCTCATACTTTCTCACCTCTCTCATACTTTCTCATACTCTCACCTCTCTCATACTCTCTCACCAATGCGCTCTTCTAACATATGATTAATGTTTCCTTTTGCACATGTATTCATTTTCCCATCCATCCATTCTCTAACCCGTTTATTCCTGGGCAGTCGCGGGGAGGCCAGAGCCTATCCCAGCATGCATTGGGTGAAAGGCAGGAATACACCCTGGACAGGTCACTAATCTATCGCAAGGCACACGCACCATTCATTCATACCTATGGGCAATTTCGACTGTCCAATTAGCCTAACCGGCACGTCTTTGGAAGGAAAACAAATATTCGGAGGAAACCAGCGTGAAGAACATGCAAACTCAACACTGAAATGACCCAGCCCAGATTAAAACCCAGGACCGTCTTGCTGTGGGGTGACTGTGCCATCCACTGCAACAGTGCCCTCCCAAAATATTCTTTTGATAAGCATGAACAAAAGTATTCTATAAACAATGAAAGCTCTGTGAATTCCATTTTACTTTAATAATGATTCAAAAAAGCCAATATAACACCTTGTATAATTTCCAAAAAAAGTGTCACATATTCACACCCATATTTGAGCATTTTGTGCCCCCTCCATTCACAAGGATAACGGGCCAGTCATCTTATAGCGTATTGGGAGGGACCTTTGTGAATGACTTCCTCCTGAATCTTCCTCCAGATTCACTGATCTCTGCTTCTGCACCATCCTCTTCCATTCAATCCACAAATATTTGATTGGGTTCAACTCAGAAAACTTAGCTGGCCTTTGTAAAGCAGTAGTTTTGTTGACAGTTAACCTTTTCTTGCTGGGGATCATTATCCTGCTGAAAGATCCATTTGCAGCCAGGTTAGAGCTTTCTGGGTGGGGCGATACCAGATCTTTGACCAGAATATCTTTGTACTTACAGGAGTTTGCAATTCCTTTAAACTTAACATGAGCCACAGGACTATAGTAAAATAACCCCATAACATCAAATTCCAAACATCATCTTTCACTGTAGGTATGACATGACATCCTTTTTAATACCAGCATCCTTCTTGCAGCACCAAACCCACTGCTAGTTCATTTAAATGATTGCTCCCAATAAAGGCTTTTTCTGGTAACTCCTCCTAAAGTCTGTTGGTATGGAGCTGGCATCCGATGGTAGATTTGGAGACTTTGTGTCCCCAGGAAGCAAACATATACATACACTACATTTTCAAGTATGTGGACACCTGGACATCACATCCATATGTACTTGAAAATTTCATTCCGGGGATTAATATTGAGCTACACCCCCTCTTTGCTGCTGTAAGAGCCTGCACTCTTCTGGGAAGGCTTTCCAGTAGATTTTGGAACATGGCTGTGGGGATTCAATTCCATTTAGCCACAAGAGCATTAGTGAGGTCGGGCACTGATGTTACATTACATTACATTACAGGCATTTATCCAGAGCGACTTACACAACTTTTTTTACATAGCATTTTACATTGTATCCATTTATACAGCTGGATATATACTGAAGCAATTCCGGTTAAGTACCTTGCTCAAGGGTACAACGGCAGTGTCCTTACCCGGGAATCGAACCTGCGACCTTTCGGTTACGAGCCCAGTTCCTTACCCACTGTGCTACACTCCTGCTGTTGCCTCGCAGTCGGCATTCCAATTCATCCCAAAGTAGTGTGATGGTGTTGAGGTCAGGGCTCTGTGCAGGCCAGTCAAGTTCTTCCCCATTAAACTCAGCAAACCTTTATGGACCTTGCTTTTTGCACGAGGGCATTGTCATGTTGAAACAGGAAAGGGCCTTCCCCAAACTGTTGCGACAAAGTTGTAAGCACACAAATATTCTAGAACGTAATTGTATGCTGTAGAATTAAGATTTCCCTTCACTGGAACTAAGGGGCCTAGCACAAATAATGAAAAAGCCCCAGACCATTATTTATCCTCCACCAAACTACAGTCGGCACTATTGGGGCCAGTAGAGTTAGGCACTATTGGGGCCAGTAGTTAGGCACTATTGGGGCCAGTAGAGTTAGGCACTATTGAGGCCAAAAGAGTTAGGAACTATTGGGGCCAGTACAGTTAGGCACTATTGGGGCCAGTGCAGTTAGGCACTATTGGGGCCAGTGCAGTTAGGCACTATTGGGGCCAGTGCAGTTAGGCACTATTGGGGCCAGTACAGTTAGACACTATTGGGGCCAGTACAGTTAGACACTATTGGGGCCAGTACAGTTAGACACTATTGGGACCAGTGCAGTAAGGCACTATTGGGGCCAGTAGAGTTAGGCACTATTGGGGCCAGTAGAGTTAGGCACTATTGGGGCCAGTGGAGTTAGGCACTATTGGGGCCAGTAGAGTTAGGCACTATTGGGGCCAGTGCAGTTAGGCACTATTGGGGCCAGTGCAGTTAGGCACTATTGGGGCCAATAGAGTTAGGCACTATTGGGGCCAGTGCAGTTAGGCACTATTGGGGCCAGTGCAGTTAGGCACTATTGGGGCCAGTGCAGTTAGGCACTATTGGGGCCAGTACAGTTAGACACTATTGGGGCCAGTACAGTTAGACACTATTGGGGCCAGAAGATTTAGGCACTATTGGGACCAGTGCAGTAAGGCACTATTGGGGCCAGTAGAGTTAGGCACTATTGGGGCCAGTACAGTTAGGCACTATTGGGGCCAACAGAGTTAGGCACTATTGGGGCCAGTACAGTTAGGCACTATTGGGGCCAGTAGAGTTAGGCACTATTGGGGCCAGTAGAGTTAGGCACTATTGGGGCCAGTAGAGTTAGGCACTATTGGGGCCAGTAGAGTTAGGCACTATTGGGGCCAGTGCAGTTAGGCACTATTGGGGCCAGTGCAGTTAGGCACTATTGGGGCCATAAGTTAGGCACTATTGGGGCCAGTGCAGTTAGGCACTATTGGGGCCAGTGCAGTTAGGCACTATTGGGGCCAGTGCAGTTAGGCACTATTGGGGCCAGTACAGTTAGACACTATTGGGGCCAGTACAGTTAGACACTATTGGGGCCAGAAGATTTAGGCACTATTGGGACCAGTGCAGTTAGGCACTATTGGGGCCAGTAGAGTTAGGCACTATTGGGGCCAGTACAGTTAGGCACTATTGGGGCCAGCAGAGTTAGGCACTATTGGGGCCAGTACAGTTAGGCACTATTGGGGCCAGTACAGTTAGGCACTATTGGGGCCAGTACAGTTAGGCACTATTGGGGCCAGTACAGTTATGCACTATTGGGGCCAGTACAGTTAGGCACTATTGGGGCCAGTACAGTTATGCACTATTGGGGCCAGTACAGTTAGGCACTATTGGGGCCAACAGAGTTAGGCACTATTGGGGCCAGTACAGTTAGGCACTATTGGGGCCAGTACAGTTAGGCACTATTGGGGCCAGTACAGTTGGCACTATGCATTCTGGAAAACCCATATTCGTCCTTCAGACTGCCACATAGCGAAGCGTGATTCATCACACAGGAGAACATGTTTCCAGTTCTCTAGAGTCCAATGGCAGTGTGCTTTACACCACTTCAGCCAATACTTGGCATTTTACATGGTGATCTTAGGCTTGTGCACAGCTGCTAGGCCATGGAGATTCATTTCATGAAGCTCTTGATGAACAGTTGTTGCTGACGTTGATTCCAGAGGTAGTTTGGAACTGTAGTGAGTTTTGCAACTGAGGACAAATGATTTTTATGCTCTACACGCGTCAGCTCTTGGCGGTCCTGCTCGGTGAGCTTGTGTGGCCTACCACTTCTTGGCTGGGCTGTTGTCCTAGATGTTTTCACTTCACAATAATAGCATCCTACGACAGTGCCACATTGAAAGTCGCTGAGCTCTTCTACTGCCAATGTTTGTCAATGGAGATTGCATAGCTGTATGCTTGATTTTATGCACCTGTTAGTCAAATAGCCAAAACCACTCATTGGAAGGGGTGTCCACATACTTCTGGAAATGTACCATATATCTTTGCTTCCCAAACAAACCTGCACCACTGTATGTAGTTGCTTCCTACTTCTGCTAGATTTCACCTTGAAGCATGATTAGGGGTGTGAATAACTGTGACATATCTTTTTGGAAAAAGAAAGAAAAACGTCATTTGTAAAACAATTTTTTTCTGAGCAACTGTATTAGTATAAATTAATATAATTTGACAATTTTTTTCTGATAATATCACTCACAACCAATATTGTTTATTTTACAGAGCCTTCTTCTCTCATCTTCATCAATCATGTGATTAATGTCAACAGAGCCTGTATAACATGTGTTCTACATACAGGCTGCGGCATCCTCAACCCTTAGCAGTTGTATAACACATTACCACAAAAACTTAATTTCCATATATGATGGCTCAATCACAATTTACCTTACATATGATGTATAGCATTAGTTTAACGTTAAGTTTCACACTTTCTTCAAAGAGATAAATGAATCCATAAATTTAAAACACAAAAAATAGTGTTCTGTTTTAAATTGTAAAAAGATGGAACGACATGGTATGTGCTGAAAGAGAAGGGAGTTAATTTAATTTCAGCAAAAGTGATCAAGTCCAACACAAGCACATCCAATAATCACTGACTGCACTTATCTTATGAATGGAAAAATCACATTAAATGCAATTATAAGAGAGAACAATCATAAGTAAACTGCAGATACTGACTCCTAAAACATGGCCTTTTAGAGTTATAAATGTGAATTAATACAAGTGTAAAACAAAACAAATTCTATAAAATTAAAACAGAACATTTCAAAATCACAATAAAAATACTGACAGAAAAGTACAAAACAAACATGTACATAAAGTTTTGGACATTCAAGTTGCTAAGAACTGGTCTCCTATCCGTCCGTGTTAATGTCGTCCTCTTAACGGGAGAAGGGCCAATGCTGCCAAGGTGGGGGGGTGAAGTTTCAGAGTTTGGGGGTGGGTGGGTGAGGTTTCAGAGTTGGGGGGGGTGAAGTTTCAGAGTTTGGGGGGGGGATGAGATTTTAGAGTTGGGGGGTAAAGTTTCAGAGTTGGGAGGGGTGAGGTTTCAGAGTTGGGGGGGTGAAGTTTCAGAGTTGGGGGGGGGGTGAGGTTTCAGAGTTGGGAGAGTGAGGTTTCAGAGTTGGGGGGTGAAGTTTCAGAGTTGGGGGGTGAGGTTTCAGAGTTGGGGGTGGGTGAGGTTTCAGAGTTGGGGGGGTGAGGTTTCAGAGTTGGGGGGTGAGGTTTCAGAGTTGGGGGGTGAGGTTTCAGAGTTGGGGGTGAGGTTTCAGAGTTGGGGGGGTGAGGTTTCAGAGTTGGGGGGGTGAGGTTTCAGAGTTGGGGGGGGGGTGAGGTTTCAGAGTTGGGGGTGGGTGAGGTTTCAGAGTTAGGGGGGTGAGGTTTCAGAGTTGGGGGTGGGTGAGGTTTCAGAGTTTGGGGGGTGAGGTTTCAGAGTTGGGATTGGAAGATAACATTTTGGTAAGAGTTGGAGGCTGGTGGGGGTTGAGGTTGGGAAGTTTGGGGCACGGGCCTTTCATCCCGGGAGTTGAAGGGCAGGAAGAGGGTTGGTGCGCATGCTGAATAGTTAAAGTGTGAGGAGCCTAAAGTGGGCGTGGCAATGCTCATTTCCCCAGCACACTCCCTCATGCCCGGCTCACAGGGCAGTCATAACTCGGTCCTCGTAAACAATGCTGACCGGCACCAGTGGAGTCCCTTTGCTCAGCTCTGGAGTCGGCCTGGGGTTGAGCTCCCAGCTGCTGACTGGAGCTGGGCTCTCTGCTGGAAACCTGCACCATAGGTACAGGTGTGTTAGGACTACAGGGCAGGGCTCATGCTATAGGTACAGGTGTGTTAGGACTACAGCATGGGGTTCATGCCATAGGTACAGGTGTGTTAGGACTACAGGGCGGGGTTCATACCATAGGTACAGGGGTGTTAGAACTACATGGCGGGGTTCATGCCATAGGTACAGGTGTGTTAGGACTACAGGACAGGATTCATGCCATAGGTACAGGTGTGTTAGATCTACAGGGCTCATGCCATAGGAACAGGTGTGTTAGATCTACAGGGCGGGGCTCATGCCATAGGTACAGGTGCGTTAGATCTGCAAGCCAGGGTCTGAACACTAAACACAGGTAGGTTACCAAGCAACAGAAACAGGAAGAAGTGAATTATATGGAGAAAGGTCACACACAAGTCATAGGTGAGTCATAGATGAGTCATACATGAGTTATAGGCTAATGAAACGTAAGTCATATGTGAGTCATAAGAAAGTCATAGGTGAGTCAGAGGCAGAAGCCTGAAAGAGGTTCTCAGAAAGAAGAGATCAGGATGAATATCTGCAGGCAGTGAGCAGTGGGGGTGGGTATGGGGTGAAGTGGGGGGGGGTTTGGGTGTAGTGTGAGGTAGCTGCTCTCCACTACACAGCCCTGTGCTATTCTGACAGGCACACAACGTATTCCCGCACACACCTGTCAACACACACCTGTCTGCTGCAACCTGTCTGCACCCACCTGCCCGCACACTAAAAAGCAAACTGAAATTAAGTTCAGCATGTGTGTGTGCATGTATTGTTGTGAGTGTGTGTGTGTGCTGGTTGTTGTGTGTGTTTTGGGGTGTGTGAGTGTGGTTGGAGGGCAGTAAGGGGGTAGTTAAAACTGCAGAAAAGCCCCGCCACCTGATTGTAATTAGACACCAGCACCCAGAGCCATGTTACAGCACCCAGAGCCACATTACAGCACCCAGAGCCACATTACAGCACCCAGAGCCATGTTACAGCACCCAGAGCCACATTACAGCACCCAGAGCCATGTTACAGCACCCAGAGACATGTTACAGCACCCAGAGCCACATTACAGCACCCAGAGCCACATTACAGCACCCAGAGCCACATTACAGCACCCAGAGCCATGTTACAGCACCCAGGGCCACATTACAGCAACCAGAGCCATGTTACAGCACCCAGAGCCATGTTACAGCACCCAGAGCCACATTACAGCACCCAGAGCCACATTACAGCACCCAGAGCCATGTTACAGCACCCAGAGCCACATTACAGCACCCAGAGCCACGTTACAGCACCCAGAGCCACATTACAGCACCCAGAGCCACATTACAGCACCCAGAGCCACATTACAGCACCCAGAGCCACATTACAGCACCCAGGGCCACATTACAGCAACCAGAGCCATGTTACAGCACCCAGAGCCATGTTACAGCACCCAGAGCCACATTACAGCACCCAGAGCCACATTACAGCACCCAGAGCCATGTTACAGCACCCAGAGCCATGTTACAGCACCCAGAGCCACATTACAGCACCCAGAGCCATGTTACAGCACCCAGAGCCACATTACAGCACCCAGAGCCACATTACAGCACCCAGAGCCACATTACAGCACCCAGAGCCACATTACAGCACCCAGAGCCATGTTACAGCACCCAGAGCCACATTACAGCACCCAGAGCCATATTACAGCACCCAGAGCCACATTACAGCACCCAGAGCCACATTACAGCACCCAGAGCCATGTTACAGCACCCAGAGCCACATTACAGCACCCAGAGCCATGTTACAGCACCCAGAGACATGTTACAGCACCCAGAGCCACATTACAGCACCCAGAGCCACATTACAGCACCCAGAGCCACATTACAGCACCCAGAGCCACATTACAGCACCCAGAGCCATGTTACAGCACCAGGGCCACATTACAGCAACCAGAGCCATGTTACAGCACCCAGAGCCATGTTACAGCACCCAGAGCCACATTACAGCACCCAGAGCCACATTACAGCACCCAGAGCCATGTTACAGCACCCAGAGCCACATTACAGCACCCAGAGCCATGTTACAGCACCCAGAGCCACATTACAGCACCCAGAGCCACATTACAGCACCCAGAGCCACATTACAGCACCCAGAGCCACATTACAGCACCCAGAGCCACATTACAGCACCCAGGGCCACATTACAGCAACCAGAGCCATGTTACAGCACCCAGAGCCATGTTACAGCACCCAGAGCCACATTACAGCACCCAGAGCCACATTACAGCACCCAGAGCCACGTTACAGCACCCAGAGCCACATTACAGCACCCAGAGCCATGTTACAGCACCCAGAGCCACATTACAGCACCCAGAGCCATGTTACAGCACCCAGAGCCACATTACAGCACCCAGAGCCACATTACAGCACCCAGAGCCACATTACAGCACCCAGAGCCATGTTACAGCACCCAGAGCCACATTACAGCACCCAGAGCCATATTACAGCACCCAGAGCCACATTACAGCACCCAGAGCCACATTACAGCACCCAGAGCCATGTTACAGCACCCAGAGCCATGTTACAGCACCCAGAGCCATGTTACAGCACCCAGACCCACGTTACAGCACCCAGAGCCATGTTACAGCACCCACGGAAAGAACTGGAGGACAAGCAGCAAAATTCCTACGGGTATTCTAAAATCAAGATAAACATGACATTACAAGCACTGTCACATCAACCAGCTGCAAGGGCTGTTTTCAGAGGAAAACAAATTTTTAAGAAAACGATTCATACATTTTCCACCCAAGTTTTATATCTGGAGTGGTTGTAAACTCATTGCTGTACTTTTACTGGTACCTCTTCCATTAGAAGCAGAGAAGAACCCGGTCCACATCACCTGAGACTTACCTAAGGGGAGGCGTGTGTCCGGGATGAGGAGGGTACTTAGGGTGTCCAAGGCTGGCGTGGGGCGGGTGCCATGGCTCGTGGGTGATTGGGATGTTCTGCTTGTACTACACAGAGGATATAAGTAATTTTCATTAAAAACTTGGTCATCACAAGAAGTATCGACATCAGTCACAACTCAGACCAGACACAACTCACAACTCAGAATGCATCTGAGAAAGAAGCTTTTCTTACCGGGTAGAGGCCGGGGTCAGGACTAGTCTGAGCGCTGTTCAGGAAAAAAAGAAAAACATGGCACTAGGACTTAATAATAATAATAATTGGTGGTGTTGGTTGAGACATTTACTGGCACCATTGTGCGCAAATGCTATCAGCACATTAATAAAATGGAGTCGTTGGTTTGAACAACAGGCTTTGCTGAAAATAAAATGGCAGCGTTGCATGTTTCCAGTGTCAAAGTGCACATTCAAGACTTTCAACAGTTTTTTAATTGGTAGACGGTGATAATTTTAATTGGTAGACAGTTATTATCACTGTGTGTGTAAACAGTGCTGCAGGATCAGGCTGTGTGTGTAAACAATGCTGCAGGATCAGGCCATGTGTGTAAACAGTGCTGCAGGATCAGGCTGTGTGTGTAAACAGTGCTGCAGGATCAGGCTGTGTGTGTAAACAGTGCTGCAGGATCAGGCTGTGTGTGTAAACAGTGCTGCAGGATCAGGCTGTGTGTGTAAACAGTGCTGCAGGATCAGGCTGTGTGTGTAAACAGTGCTGCGATCAGCTGTGTGTGTAAACAGTGCTGCAGGATCAGGCTGTGTGTGTAAACAGTGCTGCAGGACAGGCTGTGTGTGTAAACAGTGCTGCAGGATCAGGCTGTGTGTGTAAACAGTGCTGCAGATCAGCTGGTGGTAAACAGTGCTGCAGGATCAGGCTGTGTGTGTAAACAGTGCTGCAGGATCAGGCTGTGTGTGTAAACAGTGCTGCAGGATCAGGCTGTGTGTGTAAACAGTGATGCAGGATCAGGCTGTGTGTGTAAACAGTGCTGCAGGATCAGGCTGTGTATGTAAAAAGATGTTTGTTTCCTGGGTCAGGTGCCACCAGTGAGTATGAGTCCATTGGGTCCTTGAAAGATTTCCCAAAGTAATTTTTGTACACCTGGCAGAAACTATGAAATGCTTGTTTGTTTGCAGGCAGTAGGGTTAGGGTTAAGCAGTAATACTTCCCTCTGTATCAGGCTTATAACCAGAATTTCCATATAAATTCCCCTTAAGGGGCTGATATCCCTCCATTTGTGAACAGCAGACAGCATGATTCAGATTTCAGACCCCGGACATTTATGATTTTGCACCACTTCCCTTTTCTCGGATAACAGCAACATTTATTGATGTTAATTTATTAATCTGACCGATGAATATGTTAAAGCCCTAAGAAGAAGAACACAACAACAACAACAACAACAACAATTTAGGGCATCAAGGTGTGTCAAACAGTTTAAAGCATGATTTCCAAAGTTTTCAGAAACAGTTTAATGTAATAAATTTGTACCTTTGCAATTCAGTTACACAAGAAAACATGAAATGGGTTGGGATGAGGGTTTTGGGTTTGGGGATAACACACAGGCCCACCTTAAAAGTGCTGGTTTCGCAGGATTTACAGCTGAAGTCAGGGGAAATGTGGAAGGTACTAATTTCAAAAGAAAGCAAGGTCAGACAAAGTCAGACAAGTTTCATTTAAGTTTGCATTTGTATGTCAAATGTGTAAAAGGTACCTTCAGATGGAATGATATAGATACATCAATCAATGAAATATGGCATGCATTTTTTTCAGGAGTATATCAGACTGTTTAGACAATATAATCTACACAAACTGAAAAACTAGGTATTCATGATGTGCATTTAATCCAGGAATTGAGAGTAGTTGGTAAGTGTGTTGCATGTTAAATATGTGTAGGCTGTGTGCAAGTATGTGTGCTGTGGATAAATTGTGTGAAGGTTGTATGTAAGTGTGCCGTGTATAAGCCTGTGTGCAAGCCTGTGCATTAGCCTGTGTGTGAACTCTGTGTAAGCCTGTGCATTAGCCTGTGTGTAAACTGTGTGTAAGCCTGTGAGTAAGCAGCAGGGTAAGAGCAGCCCAGTGGGGTAAGAGCAGCAGGGTAAGAGCAGCCCAGTGAGGTAAGAGCAGTGGGGTAAGAACAACCCAGCGGGGTAAGAGCAGCACAGTGGGGTAAGAGCAGCGCAGTGGGATAAGAGCAGCACCGCGGGGTAAGAGCAGCGCAGTGGGATAAGAGCAGCCCAGCAGGGTAAGAGCAGCAGGGTAAGAGCAGCCCAGCGGGGTAGGAGCAGCAGGGTAAGAGCAGCCCAGTGAGGTAAGAGCAGTGGGGTAAGAACAACCCAGCGGGGTAAGAGCAGCACAGTGGGGTAAGAGCAGCCCAGCGGGGTAAGAGCAGCGCAGTGGGATAAGAGCAGCACAACGGGGTAAGAGCAGCAGGGTAAGAGCAGCCCAACAGGGCAAGAGCAGCACAGTTAGGGCATCCCAGTGGGGTAAGAGCAGCAGAGTAAGAGCAGCCCAGTGGGGTAAGAGCAGCCCAGTGGGGTAAGAGCAGTGCAGTGGGTTAAGAGCAGCGCAGTGGGGTAAGAGCAGCACAGCGGGGTAAGAGCAGCAGGGTAAGAGCAACCCAGCGGGGTAAGAGCAGCAGGGCAAGAGCAACCCAGCGGGGTAAGAGCAGCCCAGTGGGGTAAGAGCAGTGCAGTGGGTTAAGAGCAGCGCAGTGGGGTAAGAGCAGCACAGTGGGGTAAGAGCAGCAGGGTAAGAGCAGCCCAGTGGGGTAAGAGCAGCAGGGTAAGAGCGGGACCATGGCTCACCTTTTCCCAGGGAATGCCTTCGTGAGGGATACCGTTTACTTGGCCTCCGCTCAAACGTGCTGGCCCTCCGGAGCCGGTTCACGTGCGTGGCCTGGTACTCTGTTCTTCCACTGTGCAGAACAATCCATCATCATCATCATCATCCTCACCAACATTATCATCATCATCATCATCACCAGCACCACCAGCATCATCATCATCCTCACCAACATTATCATTATCATCATCATCACCACCACCACCAGCATCATCATCATCATAATCACCATCTTCATCACCACCACCATCATCATCATCTTCACTCTCACCAACATTATCATCATCATCATCACCACCACCACCGCCATCATCATCATCACCACCGTCACCGCCACCACCATCAGCATCATTATCATCATCATCATCATCCTCACCAACATTATCATCATCATCACCACCATCACCGCCACCGCCACCACCACCAGCATCATCATCATCCTCACCAACATTATCATCATCATCATCATCACCACCACCGCCATCATCATCATCATCATAATCACCATCTTCATCACCACCACCATCATCATCATCTTCACTCTCACCAACATTATCATCATCATCATCACCACCACCACCGCCATCATCATCATCACCACCGTCACCGCCACCACCATCAGCATCATTATCATCATCATCATCATCCTCACCAACATTATCATCATCATCACCACCATCACCGCCACCGCCACCACCACCAGCATCATCATCATCCTCACCAACATTATCATCATCATCATCATCACCACCACCGCCATCATCATCATCACCACCGTCACCGCCACCACCATCAGCATCATCATCATCATCATCCTCACCAACATTATCATCATCATCACCAGCACCACCAGCATCATCATCATCATCATCCCCACCAACATTATCATCATCATCATCAGCAATACTGCACAAAATCAACATCATCATCAAAAAACTAATGAAGCTCTTACCAGAGATTCTACACAGTAAAATATAATTACGTATTTTAGAGCTGCTCAGAGCATTCTGATACCCATGATGTATGTATGTTTTACCATTATAATAAATAAGTACTTTATACAAACAAACATACCTTATATACAGCTTATACTTAGGGACACCAGATTATCTATCATGACCCAAAATCGCTGTGGGGTCACTATATATTCACTGCATATTGTGCAGAAGGCAAAATGATACTTGTCTGCTTCAAACAACTTCACAGCTGTAGAAACACATCTTCCTATAGACACATTTACACAAATCACCACCAAAGAATGACAGAGGAGACTATTAAACAGCTGAGCATGAAGAAATTTAATCACAAAGTTTAAAATTTTCATCTCATATGAGGTCATCCGCCTTTCAATATTTATAAGTCACTGCATATGCCACTGCAAACCATTTCATTGTTATGATTAGTCTTATTTCAAGAAGGCTCTACTGACCTCTGGCTGAGGTATGACAAAACTGCGGGTGAGAAAACAGATAAACTGGTGTCCCTACTCACACCTTATATATCACAACATTGCCAAAACTACAGATTTAGAGCATCAGGAATCTAAGCTAGCACAACATAATTGTAATGTACTGGGTTGCTTCATAGCTCTTATAATCAGCCTGGTTGGGTCAGTGCTCTTTAACAGTAACTCTAACTGGAGCAGTATCTGTCAGCTGAGCGTTCACTGAGATCCGTTTAAACAGGTAAGGCTGTGAGGTCAGTAAACAGGTAAGGCGGTGAGCTCAATAAACAGGTAAGGCGGTAGGTCAGTAAACAGGTAAGGTGGTGAGGTCAGTAAACAAGTAAGGTGGTGAGGTCAGTAAACAAGTAAGGCGGTGAAGTCAGTAAACAGGTAAGGCAGTGAGGTCAGTAAACAAGTAAAGCAGTGAAGTCAGTAAAAAGGTAAGGCAGTGAGGTCAGTAAACAGGTAAGGCGGTGAGGTGAGTGAACAGGTAAGGTGGTGAGGTGAGTAAACAGGTAAGGCAGTGAGGTGAGTAAACAGGTAAGGCAGTGAGTTCAGTAAACAGGTAAGGCAGTGAGTTCAGTATACAGGTAAGGCTGTGAGGTCAGTAAACAAGTAAGGCAGTGAGGGCAGTAAACAGGTAAATGGTAAATGGACTGCATTTATATAGCGCTTTTATCCAAAGCGCTTTACAATTGATGCCTCTCATTCGCCAGAGCAGTTAGGGGTTAGGGGTTAGGTGTCTTGCTCAAGGACACTTCGACATGCCCAAGGCGGGGTTTGAACCGACAACCCTCCGACTGCCAGACAATCAGTCTTACCTCCTGAGCTATGTCGCCCCCAGGTAAGGCAGTGAGTTCAGTAAACAGGTAAGGCAGTGAGTTCAGTATACAGGTAAGGCTGTGAGGTCAGTAAACAAGTAAGGCAGTGAGGTCAGTAAACAGGTAAGGCCGTGAGGTCAGTAAACAGGTAAGGTCATGGCAGCAGGTGAAGGCTGCTCACCTGAAGCGGAAGCGTGAGCCCAGCTGGATGAGGTCGTTGCGCCGGGGCTTCACCTGCGTGGGCTGGCGCAGGCGGAAGAAGGCGTGGCTCTCCACTGCGCTTTTCCACAGGTGCTTGCAGGTCTTCGCGCTGTCCAGCCGGAAAACAAACGTGTGCTCCTGTTCTCGGCCCTACAAACACACAAAACAAAAATGTCTTTACCTTTAACTCAGAATGGAAAGTCACACAGCAGCCACAGGATCTGCTCACAGTCAGCATCTCGGCCTTAGCCAGAAATCCCAGCAGGCTTAGTGCCAAAAATAAGAGAGAGAGGAATCTCTGCTTCAGCACATCAGAAGCTTGAAGCAAACAGAAACTTCAGCATGATGCTGGCGCGTGCTGCACTGTTATTGGACAAAGATTATTTGGGGAATGATATAGGCACGCCCAGAAAGCACTTACCTGATCATCATCCTCAACAACAACCAGAGTCAGTCTGCTTTTTTTAAAGTCCATCCTTGTGATTTTTGGCCTGTAACAATGACACAGTTAAAAACTAACATTACAAAATTCTTCAGATTTATAAAGTACTTGAATAGTTCTTACCTCACTAGATAACTAATGTCCAACAGTACTTGTGATAAGAAAATAAATAATTTTAAAACGTTACTAAATAAAGTACTCTAAGGCTATAGGTCAGTGAGAGACTCTAAGCCTACAGGTCTGTAAGAGACTCTAAGGCTACAGGTCTGTAAGGGACTCTAAGGCTACAGGTCTGTAAGAGACTCTAAGGCTACAGGTCTGTAAGGGACTCTAAGGCTACAGGTCTGTAAGGGACTCTAAGCATACAGGTCTGTAAGAGACTCTCAGACTACAGGTCTGTAAGAGACTCAGCCTACAGGTCTGTGCTCCGGTTGGCTGCTTATATAACCATGTTCATAGACCTCTCAGTAATTACCAGAAGAAGAGGCCAATTTTATTAGAACCTTCGAACACCAGGATTCCAGTAGGGGTGAGGCCCAAAGCATACTCACACCCATCCCTGCCCTGCAGATGAAAGAGAGGGGCAGTTAGCTTTTGAAAGGGGCAGTTAGCTTTTCAACTGCCGCAACACACAAACACTCAACATCAGGAGGTGCAGAAAGTCTACACCACAGCCGTACCCCATAAGTACCACAGTCGTACCCCATAAGTGCCACAGCTGTACCCCATAAGTACCACACCCGTACCCCAAAAGTACCACAGTTGTACCCCATAAGTACCACAGTTGTACCCCATAAGTACCACAGCCGTACCACATAAGTACCACAGCCGTAGCCCAAATGTACCACAGCCCTAATGTATGGAGTGCAGGACAGGGTGCATTCAGTGAGCCTGCTGACAGGCTGGGATATACAGAAGACCAGCCTACAGAATCATTATACATCAAAATGTTCATAAATGAATTAATAAATCAACATGCTTAGTGACTAAGTACAAATCACTGCTGTGTGCAAAATGTGTGTAAAACACAGTTTGATTACATGGATATAAAATATAGCCTTACAGGGTGCATCATATCAAAGATTAAAGTTTAAGTTTTCTTAAATAAATGGCAAAGCTTGCAAAATAGTAATGCAATTTCTTTTGTTATTATCTATGGGTCCAATACATTATTTCAGCAAGTTGCTCACCTTTACGAAGTGCATGTCCACACCATACATTTCCAACCACTTGCACTTGTTCAGAAAGCTCATTTCTGCTTGAGCAGGAATTTTCCCCCTGGTATAAATGACAAGCAAAAACATGACCAACACAACTACAGACTAACACCCACCCACACATACCCTAACACACACACACACACACCCTAACACACACATACACACACCCTCATACACACACACACACACCCTAACACACACACACACACACTCTCATACACACACACACACACACACACCTCAACAGACCCACGCAACCTCAACCACTCCCCAACACACATATTAATAACTACTCGTGCAAACATTAACATCTACACACACCCCAATACCCATATACTTCAAACAAACACACACACTAATACACATACACACACCCCAATTAAATAGGTGCTGTGCTACAAATCCTTCTAAATATCATTTGCTGTGCTCTGATAAAGCCCAGGCCTCCTCTACCCCAGTTTACAAAGAAAATCCTCTCGGATTGAATCCAAACGGCTGAGGATCGATGGGATTATCCCTTAGAATGAGCCGCCACTTCATTTAATCCTGGATTGTGAGGATTAGGAGTTTCTTCAGAATCGAGGCTTGCAGAAATGCAGTGATTCTATACTGATGCAAAAGCACCAGTGTGGAGGAGCATCGCACATCACACTGCCCATAACACCTGGTGATATCAAGAATCTCAGGTATAGTTGACAATAATCTCGAGAGATTCTTCTGTATTACAACTGTGCACCTGTCCAGACAGAGATACACCTGCATACCTGTATTACACCTTTACACATCTCCAGATACACCTGTATGCCTGCGCACATCTCCAGAGAAACAGCTGTGTGTGTGCGGAGCTTCATACTTCTCCGAAATTGAAGCGAATTAAGCTAATAATTCCTTCCACGAAAACCTGGCGAACTGTGTTAAATTAGAACTTTCACTGCTCATCTGTGCCCTTAAAACAGTCTGAAATTCAAATGTGCACTAAGCCATAGTGTTTGAGAATACAGACATACAGACAAAAGATTCCCAGTATGCTTAAAAGGGGACCATAAAACCACTCTAGCATCACACCTTTAATTGTACAGCAAATGAAGCTCGTCTGCTTCCCTGTGGCACACACACTGATACCCACAGTGCCATGCTAAATAACTGCATTTCACCAAAAATAGAACACAATTTCACCACTGTAGCCCAGCACATAAAAACAAGTTAAAAGATTACTGAACTAAAAATAAGCTTCAGGATTCCTAACACAGACAACAAAGCACCCAACACCTAACACCTAACACCTAAACACCTAATCCTAACCCTAACACCTAAACACCTAACCCTAACTCACAACCAACAATTTGAGGTGGGATAAATTAAAGTATAAAACCACAAGAGCTCCCTGCAGCACCAGGACATAATCTACTACAACACTGGGACAAAATACACCGGATAAAACATACTGGTAGTCATACTGGATCAGTATCTGGTGCAGTCATATTGGATCAGTAACTGGTGCAGTAATATTGGATCAGTAACTGGTGCAGTCATATTGGATCAGTAACTGGTGCAGTCATATTGGATCAATATCTGGTGCAGTCATATTGGATCAGTATCTGGTGCAGTCATATTGGATCAGTATCTGGTGCAGTCATTTTGGATCAGTAACTGGTGCAGTTACTGGGTGGGACGATGCCTTGCCTGCAGTCACAGAGTCCAAACTGCAGCATGAGCAGTTTTGTAACATTAGCACCAGTAAGACAAAGCAGAGCTCATGGATATGCCTGCATATTCGGGGTTGGGTCTAAAACATTAAATTACATCCATTTAGCAGTTGCTTTTATCCAAAGCGATGTACAAAAGTGCATATCATGGTCATTGGACAACTACAAAACACAGGTTTGAAAAGGTACTAAAAACACCCAACAGGGGGAAAGGTCTGACCTGCACTCCACCCACTTCTGGAAGATGGCGGCCTCCATGGTTTCGGTCTGCTTGGGGGTGAAGCGGAACTCGGACACCAGCTCTGGAGAGTGCTCTGAGGGGTCACAGTCCCCCAGTTCACCTGTCACACCACACAGGAGAGGACACTGCGTCACACACACCTGCACCCTAACTCCAACGTTCAGTCATTTCACGTCTCTTCACATTTAAATCACGTAAAATCATTTTGGAAACAAGGTTGGAACCCAATTTCTGTCTTCGAGGACAATATCCTAACCAGCCCCACAATGAAAATATACCACACTAGCGTGAAGTTTTTATAGATAACAAAAACATATATCATATCCAATAACATGCTAATGCACACATATTGCACATCTAAAAAACATGCTAATGCACACATATTACATACATAATCCAGACTTTGCAAATCTAACTTTTCTTTTAATTAAATATTTTATAAAAACAAGCTGTTTAACAGTTCAGCTATCACTTATGAAAGAAACTTACTTTGTAAGCAATAGGCACCCAATTCAACAGAAACATCATACGGGCATTTTAACCTGGAAGAAAGTTAAACAGTGACATTCATGTGATAAAAACAATTACAGCGCTAATGCATTGTGTGGATAGCACGACCTGTCTATGCCAGGGAGTAATCCTACAACTTCAAATTTAGAAGCAGCATTTTTAGTCCTCATAATGTCTTAGAGAACAGACCATACCACAAGGGAACAAGTGTCCTAAAAACCCTTTTAAAATGGTTTCCAAAAAAAGAAGTTTTTTCTTTGCCAAGGGTGGGATTTCAGAGGAAGAGAATGTGAAACTGGACTTCACACATATGGAGAATGCAACTCCAACATTCACATGAAATATCTGCTACTTGCAGGTACTATCAAATTTAACCTAGTTTAGTCTAATGAAATATCAAAAAATAATAATTTAACCATATACTTAATAATTTATAAAAATACAGAATACAAGCTTTAAACTATGCTAATATGAAAGTTGCAAGGAATGAAAATCCACTCATGTCCATCCATCCACCCCATCCATCCATCCATTATTTATACCCGCTTATCCTGTTTAAGGTCACGGGGATTGCTGGAGCCTATCCCAGTATGCATTGGGTGAGAGGCAAGAATACACCCAGGACAGGTCACCAATCTTTTGCACCATTCAAAAAATAAATGAATTAGCATTCTCTGTGTGGACAGTAGTTACCTGTCTTGAGTTTTTACAGGCTAATCAGATGCAAAGATGCAAAGCTATCTGCTCAGACTGAACATAAAACTGATTTTCTTAGATGTTTGAAATAATGTGAACGTGAAACCTAGAAATGCATCTTTGCTGAAATCATGCAAACTTAAGTCAATTCTGAAACTTCAGCTAGTTTTGATTTTTAAATCACATTAAACAAAGCCTTGGCATTCTTAATCAAACACTTACTGCTACACATACATTCGATAAAATTGAAACCATAATCGTTTGAAAAATTCAGGCCAGCTCTCTGTTCTTACCTAAACCAAGCGCGCGTGCAACACTTGTGAGTACTTTCGGAATCGCACTGCATTTACATTGGACCAATCAGGACGGCCAAGATTCAAGGACCAATCCGGTGTATAAATGGTTATACACCACATACAGACATACGCATGACTGCAGAGGCACTATGGTAAAACACTTTTTTGGGGATTCTGAAGGAAGGTACATCCAAAAAATATGATTTGAAATGTGTAGCAATGCATAAAAAAAGGAATAAGTTGGTTGGTGGCTGTACCTTGAACTAAAGATGTATGTAGCAATGTATCCGACATGCCTCACACATTTAGATATAGCCCCACACACACATGCGCACACACACACACACTCTCTCACACACATACATACATACACATACACACACACACACACACAGACACACATCTTTATTACTCACTTTCCAGAGAGAATGTCCTGTCTGAGCTGCAATACAAACAAGTACCTGAAAGACGACCAGCATACATTACAAATCAGAGGGAAAGATGAGGCGATTATTCATAATTAATAATTTATGTTGATTGTTAATAATCCCATGCATGCACTGTGATTACTGAAATAACCCCACTCTAATATTCCAATGCAGGTACCTGGTGAACTCCTCATGCAGGTTATTAGGCTCTGAAGAGTAAAACTTCACTCTGAAGTATAATGTGTAAGGAGGGCCATCTGAAACATAAAAAAACACCTGATCAATAACAGAATACCAAACACAACCCACCTGATCAATAACACAGTATCAAACACAGCCCACCTGATCAATAACACAGTATCAAACACAACCCACCAGGTCAATAACACAGTATGAAACACAACCCACCTGATCAATAACACTGTATCAAACACAACCCACCTGATCAATAACACACCATTAAATACAACCCACCTAATCAATAACACAAGTATCAAACACAAGCAGCAGTAGTAGCAGTCATAGCAGCAGCAGCAGCAATAGCGGTAGCAGCAGTAGCACTTTCTGCCTTCCGTGGACATATTTTACGAATGTGTGTCAGCAACGACAACGTTAAAGATTTATTCGGTAAATATAAATAAAGATAAATAAATAAATAAAAATGCTGTTCTGCAGGTCGTGCACTTCTCAGTTTGACCACCAGTTTGCGCTGTTTTCCCTACTTAGACACTAGCCCGTCTCCCCTCACTACGATCGGCCAGGTGTCAGTGCCACCCACTTCAGGTACACACAGCGCACCTCCCACAAGACCTCTGCTCCTTTCACACCATGTACATATCAGTTAATGACTTGGCAGTATTTCATCATAGATAAGCTTATGCTACACCTCGTACAGCAGCAAAGTCTGGACTCCATTAGAAACCCTTCTGACTGACACAAGAAAAGCATAAACAAAACCGCATTTACATATTTAACCAAACTTTCAAGGATGACCAATGCTGATCTACACAGCTTCTCAGATCTACACAATGACAATCGGACTTGAACATGAGGACATTATATACTGAGTCAGAGGTGTAACATTGGCTGTGTGCCTGGACCCTGTGGACACCCGCTTACAGCTGTGTTCTTTACTTTAAGTTTGGTTAGGTTAGGTGAGGTTTGTGGCATTTAAACTGCTCATGGTTTGTAAAGATTGTAGTAACTGCATCGTCACTAACTTAAATTCTCTGAATTACTGCAACTTAAATGCCATCACTTTGCGTGGTGTCAGACAGAGCAAACTGAGCAATGGCTAGAAGTGTGAACAGTCCTTAAGTTCTAAAATCACACCCTTACCCAAATTAGATGATTACAGATATTTCTATACATGGCAGGCCTCTACTCATTCCACATGTATATGTACTTAACAGCTTAAATACATATTTCTTTAAGACACTATTAGTCAGTTTTTCTGCCTGTGTGTGAGTTTATCAGGATGTGGTCATTTATCAGTAGAGGACATTTATCAGTACAGATGGACATTTATCAGTAGAGGATTATCAGGATGGGCGTCAGCAAACAAAAGTGACAATGTACTTACTTTTTATTTGTTTTTTGATTGGTTTGGTGCCATCCAGCCAGTGCTGAAACAATGATAGGGAGACAGAGACAGAGAGAGAGAGGGAGAGAGAGAGAGAGAGGGAGAGAGGGAAAGGGAGAGGGAGAGGGGGAGAGAGAGAGAGAGAGAGAGAGAGATGGGGTTAATCTAGGACCTAATAGTACTTCCTCACTGCTCTCATTTTAGATCAGCGATTACTTATACATGCATCTCTATGCCATACATGTCTGTTACATACATACATACATACATGTCTGCTACATACATTTCTGTTACATACATGCATACATACACACAAAATTATAATACATTAGGATGTGTCAAAATTAGATTACTACATTTTGGCCAGGTTTTCAAAGCATTTTCAGGAGTTTAATACAAATGTGCACTAATATAAGCCACATAATGTAATTAATCAACCACATTTAACAAAGTGTGCAAGACACGGAAGCACTGCATGGCTTGTGTAAATGCTGGAGGAAGACACTGCTGGTGTCAGACTGGAGATAAATCTGAATGGAGACACTGCACATCATTCAAATTAACACAACAGAACATGCAAACCACATGCAAAACATCAATACACACACAAAACATGTCACTACACATGCAAAACGTATTAATTCATATGCAAAACACAATACACATGCAAAACACATCAATACACATGCAAAACATATCAATTCATAAGCAAAACATATCAATTCATACCCAAAACATGTCAATACACAGGCAAAACATATCAATTCATACGCAAAACATGTCACTACACATGCAAAACATATCAATTCATATGCAAAACACATCAATACACATGCAAAACATATCAATTCATATGCAAAACACGTCAATGCACATGCAAAACATGTCATTACACACGAAAAAACATGCCACTACACACACACTTCCTGACTGTGCCATTCTCCCAACCTGGGTGTCTGGTCTGTTTTTTACGTTGGCAGGTGGAGGCTGGGGAGTCATTAGCTCTGTCTGAACGCACCTGCTCCCAGTGTCCTGGCGCATATAAGTGAGAGTTTCGACCAGGTTCAGGCTCTCTTCTTGCCAGTACGCCACTCCTACTGCTTTCTTCTGCATTTGTTCAGTTACACACCTTACAACACTCCTGCTCTATACATTTCACAGCACCCACTCGCATCACTGATTAACTCATGTGCATACCCCATAATTTGTGTTATGCACTTTTCTATAGATTCTTCCATTAAATTTCCCTGTGTTTTGAATCTTGTAACACTACACACGCAAAACACGTTACTGCACATGCAAAACATGTCACTAGATATACCAAAACGCATCACGACACATGCAAAACACAATACTACACACGCAAAACACATTACTACACACACAAAACACACCACAACACAAGCAAAACACATTACTACACACAAAAAACATGTCAGTACACACGCAAAACACATTACTACACACGCAAAACACATCAGTGCACACGGTTTGGGAGGTGCTGATCCATATGCGCTCGTAGTGTTGCCTCTCAGGCCCATTATCATGTGTTTTGTTGTCTCTGTGTTTGAGAATAAACACACTGATTTGCTCCATTCTGAAGACCAGCCGCGTCGTCCGCAAATCAGCCTGATGAGGGACAGTTAAGCCCATTTGTGCAGACGGGGAATAAGACCGGAGAGCTAGCGCAGCCCCACAGGAGCCCCGTGCGGGTGATAATGGGGGAACAGGAGCCCCGTGCAGGTGATAATGGAGGAACAGGAGCCCCGTGCGGGTGATAATGGGGGAATAGGAGCCCCATGCGGGTGATAATGGGGGAACAGGAGCCCCGTGCGGGTGATAATGGGGGAACAGGAGCCCCGTGCGGGTGATAAGGGAGGAACAAGAGCCCCGTGCGGGTGATAAGGGAGGAACAAGAGCCCTGTGCGGGTGATAATGGGGGAATAGGAGCCTCGTGCAGGTGATAATGGAGGAACAAGAGCCACATGCGGGTGATAATGGGGGAATAGGAGCCCCGTGCGGGTGATAATGGGGGAACAGGAGCCCCATGCGGGTGATAATGGGGGAACAGGAGCCCCGTGCGGGTGATAATTTGAGGAACAGTAGCCCCGTGCATTAATTAGGTGCAGTGTGCCAGAATGAAATTCCAATATTCAGACTGTGCTTATTGTGTTATATTGCAAACAATTGCATAAAAAGAAGTAAAACTTCAAAAAGACTTGAGGTGAATCAAAAGGTTCCTGATTGATTAAAGCCTGGACACCTGGCCACTAAAACTACCCATCTGGAAGATGAGGAATTCAAAGACAAAGCAAGTGATAATGAGTAAAACCTGCATTGTGTTAATAAGTTTAAGGAAAATTTCCTAAATGAAACACATAATCAATAATTAGGAGCCTACTGATTTATCTCAGTCGTTCATTTGATCAAAAATTGTTACCTTTTCATGTATTTGTAATTGCAGTGTAGCACAATAAGCACAGTATCACCATGGGAATTTTATTCTTCATTGCATGCAAAGCTATTTCTGGGATAATGTGGCTTAAGAGGGTAAATAATCCCTCTAAACATGAAAAGCACCTAATTAAGAAAAATTAGCAGATTGTTAAAATTATGGGATTGCAATTGCGGTGGCAGTTGGAACAAATATCAGCATACACAGGGGACCCTAACTCTAACCCTAACCCTGGTAGGTGGTGCGGAAGAAAAAGGGAAGTGTGGATGATTTCCATGTAGATGGGATAGGATATAGATTAAGGGACATTCGGAATGTCGCGCGCAGCATCGAATCTGGACTAGTTTAGGATAGGAACCATAGTCTGTCAACTTGGATCTAGTTACGACAGGAACTCATAGTCTGTCAGAACTATTGGGATCTAGTTTACGGACTAGGAACCTCATAGTCTGTCAGAACTATTGGGATCTAGTTTACGGACTAGGAACCTCATAGTCTGTCAGAACTATTGGGATCTAGTTTACGGACTAGGAACCTCATAGTCTGTCAGAACTATTGGGATCTAGTTTACGGACTAGGAACCTCATAGTCTGTCAGAACTATTGGGATCTAGTTTACGGACTAGGAGCATCATAGTCTGTCAGAACTATTGGGATCTAGTTTACGGACTAGGAACCTCATAGTCTGTCAGAACTATTGGGATCTAGTTTACGGACTAGGAGCATCATAGGTTGTCAGAACTATTGGGATCTAGTTTACGGACTAGGAGCATCATAGGATCTGTTTTATTTTCGTCTGTGCTTTTTTCCACTTCTCTGTCCCCTTTCTGATCTTTTCCCTTTAATGCATGTTTAAATCTGTTTGTCACCCAAGGTTTATTGTTTGAATATGATTTGAGATTTGTCCTAGGTGTTATATTGTCTGTACAAAATTTAATGAAATCTGTTATTTTCTGAACAAGCTCATACAGGTCCAAGCAGGTTTGTCAGAACAATTCCCAGTCTGTGGACTCAAAGTCATTTAGTCCGGACAAGTAGCAATTATGGTGAGTGGAAATTATTCAGAAGTCTGACTTGCTACTGAGGTTCTTCTGCACCCAGAGCCGTAATAATCAACCTTACCAGGTTTTCCAAACCTGCAACTCTAACCTACAACACTACCCTGCAGCTCTAACCTACAGCACTACCCTGCAGCTCTAACCTACAGCACTACCCTGCAGCTCTAACCTACAGCACTACCCTGCAGCTCTAACCTACAGCACTACCCTGCAGCTCTAACATGCAGCACTACCCTGCAGCTCTAACCTACAGCACTACCCTGCAGCTCTAACCTATAGCACTACCCTGCAGCACTAACATGCAGCACTACCCTGCAGCTCTAACCTACAGCACTACCCTGCAGCACTAACCTACAGCACTACCCTGCAGCACTAACATGCAGCACTACCCTGCAACTCTAACCTACAGCACTACCCTGCAGCTCTAACCTACAGCACTACCCTGCAGCACCACCCTGCAGCTCTAACCTACAGCACTACCCTGCAACTCTAACCTGCAGCACTACACTGCAGCACTACCCTGCAGCTCTAACCTACAGCACTACCCTGCAGCACTAACATGCAGCACTACCCTGCAGCACTACCCTGCAGCACTACACTGCAGCACTACCCTGCAGCTCTAACCTACAGCACTACCCTGCAACTCTAACCTGCAGCACTACCCTGCATCACTACACTGCAGCACTACCCTGCAGATCTAACCTACAGCACTACCCTGCAGCACTAACCAACAGCACTACCCTGCAGCACCAACCTGCAGCACTAACCTACAGCACTAGCCTGCAGCACTACCATAAAGTACTACCCTGCAGCATCAACCTGCAGCACTAACCTACAGCACTACCCGGCAGCACTAACATACAGTACTACCCTGCAGCACTCCCCTGCAGCACCAACCTGCAGCACTACCATGCAGCACTAACATACAGTACTACCCTGCAGCACCAACCTGCAGCACTAACCTACAGCACTACCCTGCAGCACCAACCTGCAGCACTAACATACAGTACTACCCTGCAGCACTAACCTGCAGCCCTAACCTACAGCACTAACATACAGTACTACCCTGCAGCACTAACATACAGTACTACCCTGCAGCACCAACTTGCAGCACTACCCTGCAGCACTAACATACAGCACTACCCTGCAGCACCACCCTGCAGTACCAACCTGCAGCACTACCTTGCAGCACTAATCTGCAGCATTACCCTGCAGCACAATCCTGCAGAATTTTATTGTTGACTAAAAGACCTTCCTTTTTACAATGACTTCTTGTAAATGTACTTTACACAATATATTTTCTCTCATTTATTATAATAATTAGCTGCTTTTTTATGTCCCAAATGTGATGATCGTAACTTACAGAAATTTGCTCCAGATCCATGAACTGCAGCCCGAAATAGTCCGCTTCCACAAGGTCCAGGTGGAACATGATCTGGTCAAACAGGTCCTGGCCTTTAGCTTTCCTCTGTAAGACACACAGGTACAACACTAGTTTGAAAGCAGTGTGAGTGTAGTGTGAGCACTTGTGTGTGTGCAGTGTGGGCACAAGTGTGAGTGCAGTGTCAGCACTAATGAGTGCAGTATGAGCACTAGTGTGAGTGCAGTGTGCGCACTAGTGTGACTGCAGTGTGAGCACTAGTGTGAGTGCAGTATGAGCACTAGTGTGAGTGCAGTGTGAGCACTAGTGTGAGTGTAGTGTCAGCACTAATGAGTGCAGTATGAGCACTAGTGTGAGTGCAGTGTGCGCACTAGTGTGACTGCAGTGTGAGCACTAGTGTGAGTGCAGTATGAGCACTAGTGAGTGCAGTGTGAGCACTAGTGTGAATGTAGTGTGAGTGCAGCATGAGCACTAGTGTGAATGTAGTGTGAGTGCAGCGTGAGCACTAGTGTGAATGTAGTGAGTGCAGCGTGAGCACTAGTGTGAGTGTAGTGTCAGCACTAGTGTGAGTGCAGTATGAGCACTAGTGAGTGTAGTGTGACTGCAGTGAGCACTAGTGTGAGTGTAGTGTCAGCACTAGTGTGAGTGCAGTATGAGCACTAGTGTAAGTGCAGTATGAGCACTAGTGTAAGTGCAGTGTGAGCACTAGTGTGAGTGCAGTATGAGCACTAGTGTAAGTGCAGTATGAGCACTAGAGTAAGTGCAGTGTGAGCACTAGTGTGAGTGCAGTGTCAGCACTAATGTGAGTGCAGTATGAGCACACAAACAAAATTCCCCATCTCACGCTCTTCTTTCCTTACTACTCTCTCGCTCTCTCTCTCTCTCTCTCTCACACACACACACACACACACACACAGACCCACCCACCCATTTTAAAATTTATATTGAGTATCACAAATTGAAGTATGTTGCTAAAATTACAGCACAGTTGATGCTTTGCTTGCAGACTGGAGGCTCCAGAAGCAGGCCGCTGTGGGCCTGTACTGCTCACAGCCGAGGGTTAAGCAAACGTACAACAACTGAAATATATAGGCTGGATCCAAAATAGCCAGTGCAGAGAGTATGTAGGGCACCAGGCTGACCTGATCCAAGGATGCTTCTGGCCTTCAGCACGCATGGATCCAGCTTGGTTGCCATGACAGGGAGTTATTGCTTAATGCACTGAAATGCTTTAATGCATAACGCTCGTGTGCAAGGCGGGCTAAGCACCGCCACGCTGTGCTGCATACATATGAACACTTCTACAGGAGAACAAGCAAAGCCCTCATGTCAGTTGCACCGCCAGTGTGGAGACGGACAGACTGACAGTTATATGGGTCATTATGTACGAGCCACATCGGTTCTGACAGGAGGACCCCTCACATCTTCTTGAAGGCTGGAACAGGTTTCTCCTTTGCTCCAGTCCCTGTCAAGCTGAATTTCTCATAAGAATCTGAGAATGCAGAAGCATCCTTCTATAGAAATGTGTGGGATTTCTCTTCTGTAGAGATATGTGGGATTTCTCTTTCTCTTCTGTAGAGATATGTGGGGTTGCTGTTCTATAGAGATATGTCTCAGGTGTGAGGAAAAAAAACTAGATCTAGTACGGTGCATTTCCCTTCAAATAAAATCCAAAAGATGTGACCTTTTACATCTGCCGTCATAAATGGCAAACTCTGCCACAGTTCTTCCTGGCTCAAAATCAGGCAAAGGTGGCATCTAAAACTAAATTCTGCAGGGGTTAAACCCCAGCCACAATTCCTAGGGAAAATGTGTAGTCTAAAACTCATTTGATTCTTAGACAGATATTCTGAGAAAGCCATTTCTCCTTTTCTTCTGGAGGAGAAAAAGATTTGCATGGAGATTTGGGTTGCAATTCAAATAACCCTAATTTTGGCTCCATGTCATAATTACACTTCAGCAATAATTTATATGATAACACAGCAATGTTAAACTCACCTGATTTAGAAACAAGACATTTCGAAGAATCAGATTCACCACACCCGTACTCATTTAGTATCTGTGTTTTTCGTCATAAGATTTGAATTCCCCACAGTCTATAAGCACATACAGGAACATAAATATTTTTCTTTACTTAGTTGAGCAATGTTCGTTTACTTAGTTGAGCAAAATCCATCATTTAACAATTTCTGTTTTATTCTACTGTAGCTCCATAAAACACGCAAGTATTTTAGTAAGAATGCCACGGGTTGTGCCAGTTTGCTTCTGTCCTTGAAGCAATGTGTAAAGACTACAGAATATTTTATTTTTCACTCATTAATTAAAAAAATATAAATAAAACATAAAATCATAATATTCAGGAAGTTTCAACAATTCTGTTTTTTCCAATATCGTTTTGATAACTTGTACATTTTAATTAATATTAAATCATTTAACTTAACCAGCGGTAATCCACAGACGGATCAGACTGCTAGTCGATGTGCTCAGAATAAAAAATTCCGCAAATGTTATGCGAGGCGTCAACTGTGGTTAGAATTCTAATCTCTCAGAGAGCGCAACAAGAATGTACTCTTATTTTGGTTTTTTAAAAAATTAGCAAATACAATCCGGCAGCCTAAAACCTGAAGTCTTATTGTGGCGTATTGTCGCTAGCTTCATACAGCACAGTTACTTCTTCGCCGCGTCAGGGCTGATTACGCTACGGCGTCATTCCCGAGTAGTGCCGCCGTCGCATGTTCAAATTACGGTAATCCACCGCACGCAACGCGTCTCAAACAGACTTTATTATTAATGACACCGCTCAGATCACTGTCAAGGCGGCACAGGAAACGATGTAAGCGACTGCCTCGGAATTCGCAATGCAGGAGAAGCCCTGTCTACACACGTGCCTACACACGTGTTGCTTTTACCTTCAGAAGGGGACCAAGGATGGAGACAGACAGGTCACGTCCAATAAGAGTGAGGTTGTGGTTTAAATGCAGCATAAACTTTTACTCTCACCTGCCTCAATGTAAACACACAATTACATGTTTCTGGGTGAAATGATTACTGCACAAACTATAACAGAGTGTACTGTCCTATGATAGTTAGGGATTACTGTGATTTACAGTACTCCGCTAAAGCAATGCGAGAAATTACTCATGCTAAGATTAAGCATGCTAAGATTATGAATGCTAAAGTTATTAATGCTAAGATTAAGCATGCTAAGATTATGAATGCTAAAGTTATTAATGCTAAGATTAAGCATGCTAAAGTTATGAATGCTGAAGTTATTAATGCTAAGATTAAGCATGCTAAGGTTATGAATGCTGAAGTTATTAATGCTAAGATTAAGCATGCTAAGGTTATGAAAGCTAAAGTTATTAACGCTAAGATTAAGCAATGTAAGATTATGAATTCAAAAATTAGGCATGCTAAGATTATGAATGCTAAAGTTATTAATGCGAAAGTCATTAATGCTAAGATTAAACATGCACAGGTTATGAATGCTAAAATTAAGCATGCTAAGATTACAAATGCTAAAGATATTAATGCTAAGATTAAGCATTCTAAGATTATGGGTGCTAAAATTAGGTATGCTAAGATTATACAAACTAAGGTTATGAATGCTAAAATTAGGTATGCTAAGGTTATGAATGCTAAAATTAGGCATGCTATGATTATACATGCTAAGGTTATGAATGCTAAATTTAGGCATGCTAAGATTGTACATGCTAAGGTTATGAATGCTAAGATTAAGAATGCTAAGGTTATGAATGCTAAGATTAAGCATGCTAAGGTTATGAATGCTAAGATAAAGCATGCTAATGTTATGAATGCTAAGATTAAGCATGCTAATGCTAAAATTGCGCACACACTGTCCTCTGCCAGGGAGGCGCAGGAAACACAGCAGAATGTGACATTCTGTGCTGGAGGGTTAGGGTCATGGTTAGCCCACAGATTCAGAGCCATCAGGTCTGCATCAGAGCAGTCAGGCTGGAATCAAAGCCACCAGCCTAGCATCAGAGCAGTCAGGTCTGCATCAGGGCAGTCAGGCTGGAATCAGAGCAGTCAGGTCTGCATCAGGGCAGTCAGGCTGGAATCAGAGCAGTCAGGTCTGCATCAGAGCAGTCAGGCTGGAATCAGAGCAGTCAGGCTGGAATCAGAGCAGTCAGGTCTGCATCAGAGCAGTCAGGTCTGCATCAGAACAGTCAGGTCTGCATCAGAACAGTCAGGTCTGCATCAGAACAGTCAGGTCTGCATCAGGGCAGTTAGGCTGGGATCAGAGCAGTCAGGTCTGCATCAGAGCAGTCAGGTCTGCATCAGAACAGTCGGCTTCGCATCAGTAACAGTAGGTCTATCAGGGCAGTCATGCTGTATCATGCAGTCAGGCCCGGAATCAACAGCAGGTCGCCCTCAGAAGCATCAGGTCTGCATCCCGCGCATCGGCTGGGACCAGAGCAGTCAGGCTGGAATCAGAGCAGTCAGGCTGGAATCAGAGCAGTCAGGCTGGAATCAGAGCAGTCAGGTCTGCATCAGAGCAGTCAGGCTGGAATCAGAGCAGTCAGGCCAGCATCAGAGCAGTCAGGTCTGCATCAGAACAGTCAGGTCTGCATCAGGGCAGTCAGGCTGGAATCAGAACAGTCAGGTCTGCATCAGGGCAGTCAGGCTGGAATCAGAGCAGTCAGGTCTGCATCAGAGCAGTCAGGCTGGAATCAGAGCAGAGACAATTCCATGTGCAGGGCCAGTGCAGGTGTCACATGGTCAGCCCACATTTATCTTCCCCACTGGCATGGCCTACATCTGCCAGGGGTCCTTCACACTCAGCCAATCAGCCGGAGCCTCTGCGCGCAGAGAGAAATTCTGGCAAACAGTGGCAAACCTCAGAACCTGAGCCCTGCCTCTGCCTGCTTCCAGCATTCTGTAAATGTTTATTGGGATAATTTATTTTAGGTTTATTGTGATAAAGCTGCTTTATGCCTGTCATTCACTGTCTCTGTCAGTGAACCTGATATACCCATTACACCACAGAGCAAACAGCCACCAGAAGACATCTCTGTAATCCAGCAAGCCGTACTACTGTGTCCCTGTTTCCACCTGCTACAGCGCATAAGAGTTAAAACAGATATTTCACACCACTCTACTCACTAGAAGCATTACACATACAACAGATACAAACTGTACTATATACTGTACAATACTACTATAGAACATTTTTGAATCCAGCTGTCACTCTGCAGTCCCCCAGCTGAGCGGCGCAGTCATTACATTACATTACATTACGTTTAGCAGACGCTCTTATCCAGAGCGACTTACACAACTTTTTACATTGTATCCATTTATACAGCTGGATATATACTGAAGCAATTTCGGTGAAGTACCTTGCTCAAGGGTACAACGGCAGTGTCCTACCCGGGAATCGAACCTGCGACCTTTTGGTTACAAGCCCAGTTCCTTACCCACTGTGCTACACTCCGTCACCCTGCAGCCCCCCGGCTGAGCTGCGCAGTCACTCTGCAGTCCCCCAGCTGAGCTGCGCAGTCACTCTGAAGACCCCCAGCTGAGCTGTGCAGTCAATCTCCGGACCCCCAGCCAAGCTGCGCAGTCAATCACCGGACCCCCAGCTGAGCTGTGCAGTCAATCTCCGGACCCCCAGCCAAGCTGCGCAGTCATTCTGCAGCCCCCCAGCTGAGCTGTGCAGTCAATCTGCGGACCCCCAAACGAGCTGTGCAGTCATTCTGCAGCCCCCCAGCTGAGCTGCGCAGTTGCTCTGCAGCCCCCCAGCCGAGCTGCGCAGTCACTCTGCAGCCCCCCGGCTGAGCTGCGCAGTCACTCTGCACCCCCCGGCTGAGCTGCGCAGTCACTCTTCAGCCCCCCCAGCTGAGCTGCACAGTTGCTCTGCAGCCCCCTGGCTGAGCTGAGCAGTCGCTCTGCAGCCCCCCGCCTGAGCTGCGCAGTCACTCTGCAGACCCCCAGCTGAGCTGCGCAGTCACTCTGCAGACCCACAGCTGAGCTGCGCAGTCACTCTGCAGACCCTCAGCTGAGCTGCGCTGTCACTCTGCAGACACCCAGCCGAGCTGCGCAGCTGATGCAGACAATCAGTCAGCACTGTTATGTGAGGAAATGGGGAAACCCAGCCAACTGAAACCCCCCCCCCCCCGCCCCGCCTTCCAAGAGACACAATTAGGCCTGGCCCCACGGGACAGCTGGCCACAGTCAGCCCTGGCACACACTAGGCGGATGCCCAGGCATGAGCAGCACACCACTGCCCTGCAAACACACTGCCAACTGCCAGCCTGAACATATCTACCACACGCCACATACCAACATACCAGCTCTGCCCCCTCAAACACACATCTACCACATGCCACATACCAACATACCAGCTCTGTCCCCTCAAACACACATCTACCACATGCCACATACCAACATACCAGCTCTGCCCCCTCAAAACATATCTACCACACACCACTCACAAAGATTTCTGCCACACACCACTCACAAAGATATCTACCACACACCACTCACAAACGTATCTACCACACACCACTCACAAACATATCTGCCACACACCACTCACAAAGATTTCTACCACACACCACTCACAAAGATATCTGCCACACACCACTCACAAAGATATCTGCCACACACCACTCACAAACGTATCTACCACACACCACTCACAAACATATCTGCCACACACCACTCACAAACATATCTGCCACACACCACTCACAAACATATCTGCCACACACCACTCACAAACATATCTGCCACACACCACTCACAAAGATATCTACCACACACCACTCACAAAGATATCTGCCACACACCACTCACAAACAGATCTACCACACACCACTCACAAAGATATCTGCCACACACCACTCAAACATACCTGCCACATGCCATGCACAAACATATCTGCCACACACCACTCACAAACATATCTACCACACACCACTCACAAACAGATCTGCCACACACCACTCACAAACATATCTACCACACACCACTCACAAACAGATCTGCCACACACCACTCACAAACAGATCTGCCACACGCCACTCACACACAGATCTGCCACAGGCCACTCACAAACAGATCTGCCACACGCCACTCACAAACAGATCTGCCACACGCCACTCACAAACAGATCTGCCACACGCCACTCACAAACAGATCTGCCACACGCCACTCACAAACAGATCTGCCACAAGCCATGCACAAATACACCACGGGCTGTTTTTACAGCTCGACAGGGAGAACATGAGGCGGGTGGGGCGGCTGCCTGGTTCCCAGCAGGAACAGAAGGTGAGTACATGGGAACAGCGCCACCTGCCTGTGCCCCTGATAAGATGGGTCCAGATGGCCGGAAGCACGGGAGGCCAAGCAGGGTGAGGTGTGTTCCACACACTGAGGGGGGGTTCCTATATGGGGGGGGGGGGGTGGGGGGTTCCTGTACGAGAGGGGTTTCTGTACGCATTTACCTTCAGAGGCGGCCAAAGCCTCCTTCGCTGTGCACATTTTCATCACTGTTACGCACTGTGCTTACACTCACACACACACAGCGCTTACACTCACACACACACAGCGCTTACACACACAGACACACACACTGCGTTTATACTCACACACACACACAGCGCATACACTCACACACTCACACTGCGCTTACACTCACACACACTGTGCTTACACTCACTCACACACACCACACACACACACAGCGCTTACACTCTCACACACACACAGACTGCTCTTACACACACACACACAGCGCTTACACACACACACACACACAGCGCTTACACTCACACACACAGCAGACACCGCCAAAGCACAGTGATATACACTCAGCACAAACACAGAGAGATTAAATACTAGCAGTGTAACAAGGTCATAAATCTGGGCCTAAATTCATACTCCTCTGTCACATACAGAGATGCACAGACACACAGGGTACAGCACGCACACACAGCACACGTACATATATATTTAATACATATATTTGAATAAATAAATAAATAAAGAGATATAAAATCTGATCATGATCATATTTCCAGTGGTCCAATGTTGTCGTGTGTGGTCAATGGTTAGAGTGTAGGTTTTTCCAAAAGTAAATGATTCACGTCTGAAAATTTGTTAAAATAGTTTCTCAAAAGCGGAATCATTCTGGATATTAATCATATCTCTTCTTATCCTCTTTATCTATGCTCACGGGGCAGAATTTAAACAACAAATATCAATTTTATTATTAATCCATTAATTAATTACATTGCGTAATTATAATTACTTAATTCAAATTAGATGGCTATGGAGACACCTGGTGGACAAATAGCAGAATACCTCTCAAGAAACAAGGCTGAGGAAAACTCATCGGCCCTTGTCATACTGTAGCTACCTGTAGTTACAAAGGCTGGCAAGTTACTTGTAGTCATAGATTATGCTGCATGTGGTAACTGCCAGTCATGTAACCAGACAGAGTGCCTTGAAACACTGTGGGAGCAGCACTGACTGCAGCAGTGATAGGCCAGGAATGTTCAGCACAGCCAAATTCACCACAGGCCAGTATCCATTTGAAGCTTAATTTTTGCCAACATCGAAAAATCCTCATAAAAAAGGTAGACAAAAAATCTAAGGTTTTGTGGGGGGTGATTTCAAAAAGACACAGCAGAAAGCCTAATCACATGACACAGAAGCAAAGGGAAGAGACGCAGTTTGTGTGTTATAAACACAGGAGGCTGGATGGCTAAGCTAGCTGCTACAATCAGCCTGTTCGGCTCCTAATATCTAACAGGGTCTGCAATATCCAGAGCATTGAAACAGAATGCTCTGTCTGCTGATAAAAACACACCGATTTTTGTGAATTAAGTTTTCCACTAGCCACTGCTGTTCAAAGCTGGGAATGTTAAAAGAGTGATTTATCCCTTTAAGATAAAATGTTTACCTTTGTGATGATTAAACTGGTTTCATAAATCAGAGTCTGATCATGAACTCATCTGACAGGACTGAAGGGAATTCTTCAGCAGGGATAAGATGAGTTCCAAGCGTGTGTTCAGCCTTAGTGATGCCCACAAGCTGCCACAAGCTCCCACAAGCTGCCACCAGCACTGGGTGAAGCGCTGCCAATAGTTCCCCAAACACAAATTTCAAATTAAAAGCAACATGAAGCATGTGGTAAATAAGAGTCTGGTCACATGCTTGTTACCTTTAATAAGATATGGCCCTGCATTCAAATCCAGAACTGACCTGTATTTGCGGGAAAAATAAACTAAAAGTTCACTTTTTTGCTGCTATTAGCAGTAGGGTGAATGTCTGCAACAACAACAACAAAAAACACAAGGAAGGATCCTTTCACATTGCCCTGGAATGTTAAAATGAGTATTACTAAAAAAAACTTCAATTTCAAACTGCCTCTGATGGGACTGCACTACTATGCAGTTCTGGCTGGCTGCACTGACAGTCTGTAAAAATGAATGTGTTTTGTTCAGAGATACCTTTCCCAGGGCAATACAAAAGGACCCTACTTAGGCTCGGTTTAGTTGTTTCCTCACGATCCATCGCTGAGCTCATTGAAAGTCAGCAGCATTGTAATAGAAATATCATTAGCAGGCGAGACAAGCCAACCTAGTGACATCACAATTACCAACCTAGTGACATTACAATGGAGCTTGTTCCAATACGGCTGTGCTCCAGTGCTAGTAGCTGCAAAAAAGGGAACTTTATTTTCCTAGCAAATATGGTTCAATTTCAGATCTAAATGCAGGGCCATATCTTATCTAAGCTAAAAGCAAATTAACCAGAGTCATATTACGAAGAGCTTCAGGTCACCTTTAAATCAGTTTTTCTGCCCATGCATGCGTCTCGCTGACTGCATGTAATATATCAATTGACAAATATATGACTGACAAATCTTAATTTTCCCATAGAATACTGCTGGAAGGCAGAAAAGCAGAAAAGCAGTGTGGGGACTCTTTAAATACACAAATACACAGTAGAAACACTTGCTAGACCTCATTGGTAAGGGCGGGGGGGATCATTCTGAAAAATCATGAAAGCTAACACACCTAAGGGGGGGTACAGTGTGCAGTGTACATGAAGCTTCAATCAAACAACAATGAAGCTTCAATCAAACAACATGAAAATGTCATATTCTGCTCGTAATTTCTTCAGTAACCGAATATATTAATCAGATTTTTATTTAAATTTTTTTTTTAAATCAGGTACAACTGCAGACTGCAGGTGTATTGCTGGTGAAACTGTTATACTGTGGTCTGATCTAGAAGCTATGCAGCATTTGTGTCGCCAGCATCTGTGTACACAGAAAATTAAGGGTTGGATAAAAAGCATCAGTGTACTGAAGCCGTGCAGCTTGGACTCACATGCTGTTCTGGGGTATGAGCTCAGCTCTAACCAGATAAGCACTTAGATTAGGACTATTTAAGAGCCACAAGCTACAGTCAGGTATGCATGGTACCTGATCTATGAGAAACCAGCTTGAACCTGTCAAACAAACAAGGGAAACATCCCAGTGAGGGAGGGGCAGGACAGTCAGTCCGTCAGTCAGCCCCCCCCCCCAACACACACACACCAATGTGCCGCGAGGTTTTAACGACAGTGAAGTTTCCTGGCCCTCCATAGTGGGTGGAGACAGAATGTGCTTTCACTTCCTGGTTTTTACAATAAATCAAAATGTAGCCCGTATGTGCCCCTCAGCAACACTCAGTGATTGATTCAAAGCACTGAGTCATTGACAGCATATGGTAGTCCCCCCCCCCCCCCCCATTTCTGGTTCCTATCAGAACATTAATGGGTTGGATTTACATCACTTCCCCTCTGAACCAAGGTTATAAAAACTGCCCCCTGACTGGGAATAAGCAACACTCGTGTATTATTCTGTGATCCACATTAAAGGCACTGTACCTAAGACATCTTTTGGCAGGCAGAATATTCATTGTGTTTGTAATGTCTGCTGATTGGTGCGTTGGCTACCTTAAAAGTTTCCCGGTGACTCATTTTCACAAATTTTCCAATAGGGGAATTTAATTTTAACTTCGAAGCAATATAACGTGATAAACCACATTAGAAAATAAGGTACAACTAAAATAGCGGTGTAATATTTGCGTTTGCGGTGAAATTGCACGAGACAGGCCTGTGGACAGTGCCCGCGGAAACCCTTTCACTTCAACTTCTGATCAGGAAGTCAAAGGTCCGTGCTGACGTTTCAGTGCCTTGGTGAAATAACCGGGTAAAATGTTAGTCTCACCGATCGAAATCAAAATAAATGTTAAAATAAACGTATCAACACATGAAAACGCTGGAGATTACATTACATTTACATTTCGGCATTCCTCAAAGGGAATCACATGAGGATTAGGGAGAATTGGAAATTAATTACAATGCTTTCAATTTCCCAAGCAGGAAATTTGGGTGCATTAAATCTTATGGTTTCCACAGCACCAAAAATAAAGCTACACTATCTACTTATGTGGATATAAACCGTAAATTCACCCATATATAACCACCATATCAACAAAAGTAGCCTAAACGTCTTTACCGATTTCCCGAATGTATCCAGTTATGATAATAGCTAGGCTATGCCATGCCAGCGTTAACTTACCTAATCAACCAGATCACACAAAGCGAACAGCAGCCTGCAGAGCTGCTATACTACCACTACGAGATTGAACTATTGTAATTAGATTATTAAAGATAAACACCAAAATCCCAAATCAACAAGTCATAAATGAATACACCATTCCCGCCACTATAGCTCAAACTGAGTGTAAGGGGGACGTGTAATGTGGACAAATTTGTACCATCCGTCGACGTGAAGCAGTAACGCAAATACTTGAAGCCATCCGAAGTTTGCAACCAATCTGCACTGTACCCATGCGCTCTTAAATGCACACACGCAATGGATTCACCTCCAGAACAGACAGGTATGTACATCAAACCTTTGTAAGACAACCATTGTTAATCAACACAAGAGCTTTCGGTGCGCTTTAAAAACACTGGGCGCAAAGAAATCCAAAAACTCACCGGGAGATCTACGTTGACATCCGATCCGTCCAGCAGCAGAACTCTGCAGGTTATTATGGACTTGGCGTTTCCCGCAGCGGGAATATGTACCACCGCTCCTCCGGTCACCACGGCGGGGGCATGAACGACCTGCTGTTGGTGTGCTTGTAGTGCGGAGAAACCTCCGCCTCTCCCGTCTCGCTCGTCCGACATGTGAAATCGTCTCATTGACCGTCTGCTGAATGTCCGTCGCAGAAAACCCATCATTTTTTTGTTTACTGTTTTTTTTGTACCGTCTTTCCACAAGACCGGAGTCCGCAATACTTAACGAAAGCGAACCAGGACCAGATATCAGTTAAATCCTCACTGGCAACACCTTAAGAGGAAGTAACACAGCTGTTACGTTGACACTTCACCGTGACACCGAAAAGCAGTAATACTGTGGCGTGTTCGCTAAGACACGATCGAGAAAGAAACACTAATATTCCAAAACTCCCGTCTTCAGCAACCAAGTTTTTTTCCTAATATTCAACCGCCATTCGTAAAAAGTATGTGGTGAGAATTCCTTTGCAAGTTGACTGAAATTCTCCGCACCTGCCGCTGGCTGCTGTGACACTGATTGATAATCTCAGTGCGGCGATTCGAGCGATCTATTCCCCCCAGTCTTGTTTCACCCCAAAATAAGGTCCCGCAATTCGGGAGCGGGCAGGTTTCAGTCATACATACGTTCGTGTGCTGGTTCGTATTTTCTTTCCTTCGGTCTCAACCGAAACTGATGCACCTCACAGGTAAGTCAACCAGAGTAACTGGACAAACAGCATGCTTTGCGCCTGCGTAAAACAAACACTGGAATCAGAGCAACTTTCCGCTGTTTGGGTACTAGCGCCATCGGCTGGTACGAATTTATTATTATTATTATTATTATTATTATTATTATTATTATTATTAATAATAATACGTTTCCTTGCAGTGTTTTAGTCGTATGCAACTATATCATTTAAAACCGTGAAAAATCTACACCCCATCCACATTAAATAGGCTACTTGCCAATAACAGTTCACAACAATGCTTTTAACCGTCATATTCTTATATGGGCAGATCACTTAAAAGTGTTATTGTAGTCGAGGTCAACTACAAAATTCCATATCTTAAACAGGCTGCATTTTTAATCCAAATGTTCAGCTCATAGATAATAGCATTCAATGGAATCAGTGAAACCAGGGTAGTCTGGATAGAGATGGCCTCAACATGGGCCATGAACCTTTAGCAAGCGAATGGAGAACAATACTGCAACTCTGCCAAATGCAACCACACTCACCAAACAAGTTAAAAAAAATCTAATGAATATATTTTTATTTTTTGTGGCATTTTCCGGATTAAAAGCACAGCATACGTTCCCCAGTATGTGCAGCCTGGCTCCTGGTTCCATGGGTGTGCAGTGCCCTGGAATTTCTGCTGCGGGAGCCGTCAGGTCAGTTAACTTTAATATATTAGACTCCTTTAATGGAAGTGAGGTCTTGGGTGCTGTGCTTTTCACCAAACAGACTCATATTCTAATGAATAAAGCGAAAGCACTGTGACAGAACATGGATAGCTTGTACAAATGAAGCAGTGCTGCAGAAAAATGTAAGTTATGCAGGTTAGCAGATTAATATGCTGATTGATATGGAACGGAGACCCACGGGGGATTTATTTATAGGTTATATTTCCACTCCAGCTAATGGCTGCACAGAGCCAACAGGCTTGATAATACCTAACTTCTTACCCCTGAGATCACGTCTCTGCAGAACACAAGAGAGGCAAACTTAAAAATATTCAGGTGCAGAGGCCACATTCACATCACTGTTATTGTTCAAGCAGGGAAATCAAACTGCTGATTGCACTCATAAAAGTTAATTTGTTTTGGGAAAAGCAGGTATTTTCATAGTGATGCACATTTAATATAGCACCAAAACTGCAAATGTACTTCTGTAGTTAGGTGCTGGATGTATGGTCAGAAAAGAAGAGGAGGAAGGAGATGAAGATTGAGTTGTGTGTGCTTTTTTGATAAAGACATTAGCTAGAACTGCAGACTGCACGTGTGTTTTTATACTATTTTACCCATACATGATATTAGGAGGTGTACAGAGTATACAGCAGATTAGAGTGAGCAGGTAGAGCAGGTTAGAGTAGAGTGAGTAGGTAGAGCAGGTTAGAGTAGAGTGAGTAGGTAGAGCAGGTTAGAGTAGAGTGAGCAGGTAGAGCAGGTTAGCGTAGAGTGAGCAGATTAGAGTAGAGTGAGCAGGTAGAGCAGGTTAGAGTAGAGTGAGCGGGTAGAGCAGGTTAGAGTGAGCAGGTAGAGCAGGTTAGAGTAGAGTGAGCAGGTAGAGCAGGTTAGAGTAGAGTGAACAGGTAGAGCAGGTTAGAGCAGAGTGAGCAGGTAGAGCAGGTTAGAGTAGAGTGAGCAGGTATAGCAGGTTAGAGCAGAGTGAGCAGGTAGAGCAGGTTAGAGCAGAGTGAGCACGTAGAGCAGATTAGAGTAGAGTGAGCAGGTAGAGCAGGTTAGAGCAGAGTAAGCAGGTAGAGCAGGTTAGAGCAGAGTGAGCAGGTATAGCAGGTTAGAGCAGAGTGAGCACGTAGAGCAGATTAGAGTAGAGTGAGCACGTAGAGCAGGTTAGAGCAGAGTGAGCACGTAGAGCAGGTTAGAGTCGAGTGAGCAGGTATAGCAGGTTAGAGCAGAGTGAGCAGGTATAGCAGGTTAGAGCAGAGTGAGCACGTAGAGCAGATTAGAGTAGAGTGAGCACGTAGAGCAGATTAGAGTAGAGTGAGCACGTAGAGCAGGTTAGAGTAGAGTGAGCACGTAGAGCAGGTTAGAGTAGAGTAAGCAGGTAGAGCAGGTTAGAGTAGAGTGAGCAGGTAGAGCAGGTTAGAGTAGAGTGAGCAGGTTAGAGTAGAGTGAGCACGTAGAGCAGGTTAGAGTCGAGTGAGCAGGTTAGAGTAGAGTGAGCACGTAGAGCAGGTTAGAGTAGAGTAAACAGGTAAAGCAGGTTAGAGTAGAGTGAGCAGGTAGAGCAGGTTAGAGTAAGCAGGTAAAGCAGGCTAGAGTAGAGTGAGCGGGTAGAGCAGGTTAGAGTAGAGTGAGCGGGTAGAGCAGGTTAGAGTAGAGTAAACAGGTAAAGCAGGTTGAGATTCTTGAGAACAGAATCTTCATTTTGGCTTTTAAAAATGTGCTAAATAAAGAATAACAACTGAACTAGCCAGAAGTGTGAGAGGAATGATTTAATTTTTTTAATTAAGGGTCTAATGATTCTGTATATGGTTACAGTTGTGTAGTTTTTATTGTGTAAGGATCAACTTATTCTTGTCTGGGTTCATATTGGTACAGTAGAGAAGTGTTCATTGCATCCAATTCACTCACATGGTAGTGACAGTTCATAAAGTGGACATGGAATTATTTGAAAAAAAATATTAGCTAAAGTATATTCATAACAGAGAGAAGAATTTATAAAATGGGAAAATATTCTAAACACATAAATAATACATATACATATAAAATTATGAAAAACATGACCATTATTACAAGTTTCCATAAATATCCCTGGTCATAAAGACTTATGTTTCATTTTTCATGGTCATAGTACCACAGGTAAATAACACAACTTTTCAAAAAGCCAGTCTGTCCTATAAAACCAAACTGTATATGCAGAATATAAACTATCATTTATTTTCAGAAATAATATTATTTTATAATAGATGATAAAGCATGTGTGTATATTCATGGTAACAGCTAAATTAATCAGGCCTCTTAATTTCCCATGAGGCCATGGGGCCCCTGTGCATTACTCACTGTCCTGATGTCTGAGCTGAGAAGGTCTGTGGCAGGTGCCGTATATATAAAGCTACTATTCGCCCTGATTCTACAAAGAGAAGCCATAGTATTACCCATAATCCCACTGTGAAGCACAAGTGTGTCAACAGGCCTGCACACTCCACACCCCAATAATCTGCTACGTGAAGATGATCCAGGATGATCCGATACCTGAAGAGGATCCTTGATGATCCAGTACTTGAAGAGGATCCCCGATGGTCCGGTACTTGAAGAGGATCCCTGACAATCTGGTACCTGAAGAGGATCCCTGATGATCCAGTACTTGAAGAGGATCCCTGATGATTCAGTACATGAAGAGGAGCCCGGATGATCCGGTATGTGAAGAGGACCCCAGATGCAGAGGTGCCTGTCAGCAGTCAGGTGGGGCATCTGGGGGACCTGCGTAGACCTGCGAGGGAACCCTCCTCCCCTGGGGCTCGCTGTCAGCCTGAGGGGTACCCTGCTTTTTCTCCTGGTACACCCTGAAGATGGCTTCACACACAAAACGGAACTGGCTCTGAAACACAGCCACACCCCATGTCAGTACTCTCTGACAGTCTTCCTTTCCCTCTACCCTGCACTTCCAAGCAAAAGTGGACTGATTTCTATTCAAAAAAGATTGTGTATAAGTGGAGGCAGTTTCAGAATAAAATGTGCACCATTCAGTAACATGCAGGCATTTGAGATTTTAAAATAGCACAACGAAACAACCTGCAAAGAAATAATGCAGAATTTCATTATCTGTAATGTGGATTTGCGTATATTGTACACTAAGAAGATTTAAATAATAAACTGCACGTAATGTGTGAGAAGAGATTTGTATCCCTATTCATAACATGTTCTACACCCATTTCAGTCAGCCTGAAAGGTAGTTTTTCCACTGTTAGGTTATCTTAAGTGAGTCTGACCAGTATTCATAGCATTACATATCCATGGCAACATACCACAATATGGGGTCACATTGGGTGCCCCCCCCCCGGTATGGCAGTGGTATCTAATCACTCATTATTGTTGTTTTCTTCATAAGCAGGCCCTGGCCGAGTGTGAAAGTGATAAATGAAACGACGGAGAGGCACTTCACTGCTGTTTGCACCATCATTGCCCGTTGGTCCCGCAGTCTCCTAAGGATTTCCAGGGGGTACACTGGCTGATCTTTCTCAATTAGCTCCATTGCCGTTTCCATGGTGATAAGTACACCAGTTCGTCCAATCCCAGCACTGCAAAAAAATAATAAATTCTAAAAGGTTCCTGGGTCAAACCCTTCTGTACACCACAGGTAGTATACAGGTGCTATACTCTGGAAAGTGCCATATAGTATTGCATAAGTATAACACATGCTTCAGAGTATACCATATGCTTCTGAGTATGTTCAGTTACTGAGCACTTAGAAGCATGTGATATATTCTGAAGAATGTGCTGAGTATAGAACATGCTTCCGAGTACAGGACATGCTCCAGAGTATGCCACATACTTCAGAATATAGCACATAGTTCAGACTATAGCACATGTGTCAGAGTACAGCACACACTTCAGAATATCATATGCTTCAGAATATAGCACATGCTTCAGAGTATGGCACATGCAGTTCAGGGTGTTTTTGAAAGCAATGGAGCTGAATTGGTTCTGTCAGTAATGTTTTACAATGGGTGGCAGATTGGACAGATGTCAACTAAAGCTGCAGCACCGTAAGACACAATTAACTTGGAGACGGAAGCTGAGGACGGGTAGGTAGGGTAGGTGTGCAGAGAGCTACAGGTACTGGGGGTCACCTCAGCGCTTACCTGCAGTGCACGATCAGCGGCTCGGAGTGGCTCCTCTTATTCCGCACAAAGCTGACGAAGTCCAGGAAGTCGCAGGGGTCCTCTGGGACTCCATGGTCTGGCCAGGCTACATACTGCAGATGAGCTACTGAACGCTCCTCCCCCTTCTGCATGAGAGAGACTCTGACTGAGACTCCGTCCATTTCTGCCTCAGAGATTCTGACTGAGACTCCGCCCATTTCTGCATGACATAGATTCTGACTGAGACTCCGTCCATTTCTGCCTCAGAGATTCTGACTGAGACTCTGCCCATTTCTGAATGAAGATTCTGACTGAGACTCTGCCCATTTCTGCCTCAAAGATTCTGACCGTGACTCTGCCCATTTCTGAATGAGAGATTCTGACTGAGACTGCACCCATTTCTGCATGAGAGATTCTGACACTGTGTGTGTGAGATGCTAAGACTCCGCCCTTCTCTGTGTGTGAGAGATGCTGAGACTCCGCCCTTCTCTGTGTGAGAGATGCTGAGACTCCGCCCTTCTGTGTGAGAGGTGCTGAGACTCCGCCCTTCTCTGTGTGTGAGAGATGCTGAGGCTCCGCCCTTCTCTGTGTGTGAGAGGTGCTGAGGCTCCGCCCTTCTCTGTGTGTGAGAGGTGCTGAGACTCCGCCCTTCTCTGTGTGTGAGAGATGCTGAGACTCCGCCCTTCTCTGTGTGTGAGAGGTGCTGAGGCTCCGCCCTTCTCTGTGTGTGAGAGGTGCTGAGACTCCGCCCTTCTCTGTGTGTGAGAGGTGCTGAGACTCCGCCCTTCTCTGTGTGTGAGAGGTGCTGAGACTCCGCTCTTCTCTGTGTGAGAGGTGCTGAGACTCCGCTCTTCTCTGTGTGTGACAGGGATGCTGACCCTGCCCCTTCTTTCCCAGGGGAATAATCTCATGTATAATCTTCAGGTTAAAATTGGGAACCCTGAGTTTGGTTTTGAAATTCCAATATGGCCTCATGCTCAGTGTGTCTACAGTAGCAGTGCTTCATCTGGGATAAAGAACTGAACCATTTATGCCCATTATGCCCAAAAATAAATGAGTGCACAGACCCAGGAAATAGGCTAATCTGAGTTTATTATCAGTAATTATGAATCACTCTGAACTACTTGTGCTGCTTCAGACTGAGCAGCAGATCCTATACGCCCAGCCACATTCAGTGCAACCTGCACATTCTCATTGGTCACTGAATAAGCCAGAGCAGTCTCATTGGTCATTGAATAAGCCTATGCATTCTCATTGGTTATTGAATAATCCTGTGCACGGAGTAAGCCTGTGGACTGAGTTAGACTGTGGACTGAGTTAGACTATGCACTGAGTAAGACTGTGCACTGCGTTAGACTATGCACTGAATTAGACTGCACTGAGTAAGACTGTGCACTGAGTTAGACTGCACTGAGTTAGACTGTGCACTGAGTTAGACTATGCACTGAGTAAGACTGTGCACTGAGTTAGACTATGCACTGAGTAAGACTGTGCACTGAGTTACACTGCATTGAGTTACACTGTGCATTGAGTAAGACTGTGCACTGAGTAAGACTGCACTGAGTTAGACTGTGCACTGAGTTAGACTGCACTGAGTTAGACTGTGCACTCAGTTAGACTATGCACTGAGTAAGCCTGTGCACTGAATAAGAATGTGCATTGAGTTAGACTACACTGAGTAAGCCTGTGCACTGAATAAGAATGTGCATTGAGTTAGACTACACTGACTTAGACTGTGCACTGAGTAAGACTGCACTGAGTTAGACTGTGCACTGAGTAAGACTGCACTGAGTTAGACTGTGCACTCAGTTAGACTATGCACTGAGTAAGCCTGTGCACTGAATAAGAATGTGCACTGAGTTAGACTGCACTGAGTAAGCCTGTGCACTGAATAAGAATGTGCATTGAGTTAGACTACACTGACTTAGACTGTGCACTGATTAAGACTGCACTGAGTTAGACTGCACTGAGTAAGACTGCACCGAGTTAGACTGTGCACTGAGTAAGACTGCACTGAGTTAGACTGTGCACTGAGTAAGACTGCACTGAGTTAGACTGTGCACTGAGTTAGACTGAACTGCACTGTGCACTGAGTTAGACTGTGCACTGAGTTATACTGCACTGAGTTAGACTGTGCATTGAGTATGACTGCACTGAGTTAGAATGTGCACTCAGTTAGACTATGTACTGAGTAAGCCTTTGCACTGAATAAGAATGTGCATTGAGTTAGACTACACTGAGTTACACTGTGCACTGAGTTAGACTGCACACTGAGTTAGATTGTGCACTGAATAGGACTGTGTCCTTCCTGCTGTAACAAATTGGAGGATTCAGTTACCCACAGGGGAAGGACAGAGAACAGATGGACTGTGTATGTGCGTGTGTGTGTGTGCATGTGCGTCTGCATGTGCATGTTCGTGCTGAGTGTGCACGTGCATAAACAGAGAGTAGTAGGTGCTGGTATGTGCATTTGCATGCGTGTGTGGGTACGTCTCTATGGAGGTGCGTATCTGTGAGTGTAGACATGGACTCTTCTCTTCTCTGATCATTTAAGGGCAGCTGGTACAATGCTGTGGCAAGCTAACACCGTGAGCAGCGGGAAGCAGTGTGATCTATTGAGAAATCAGAATCTTAATTCTGTCCCAAAATGTCAGCTTGTGAGGGCCATCTGCAGCAGGTGATATGCAGAGTTGCTCACAAACGTTTGTCCTGGTTTTCATACGAGGGTGCCAGAAGTACAGACCTGTGTGCATGAAAGTTCCTGACCATAACCTGCATGCATCCCTGCTACATCTATTCTATACAGTATAACACAGCCTTAGGCGCATCCCTGCTACATCTGCTTTACTCTATACAGTATAACATAGGTTTCCATTTGGATTTAATAGTCCAGGGCAGAACTATGAAATGCTGTATGAGATTTGTAGCAGTAATGTATGGATTAACATAGAAGGTTTATGCACAATCTATTTGTTACTTGGAAGAATAATAACTGCTGTTCAAATTATCATAATTACAGTCCCATACTGTAGGGCTAGAAAATGTCAAAAGTGCACACTTAAGTTTTTGTTGTGGAGAACTTTAAAAACATGGTTCTGCACAGTTCTACATGGTTCTGCTCAGTTCTACATAGGTCTGCTCAGTTCTACATGGTTCTGCACAGTTATGCATGGTTCCACACAGTCCTACATGGTTCTACATGGTTCTACATGCTTCTGCACAGTTATGCATGGTTCTGCACAGTTCTACACAGTTCTGCATGGTTCTATATAGTTCTGCATGGTTCTGCACGGTTCTGCATGCTTCTGCACCGTTCTGCATGGTTCTGCACAGTTCTGCATGGTTTTCTATAGTTCTGCATGGTTCTGCACAGTTATGCATGGTTCTCTATAGTTCTCCATGGCTCTGCACAGTTCTGCATGGTTCTGCACAATTCTGCATGTTCTGCACAGTTCTGCATGGTTCTGCACAGTACTACACAGGTCTGCGTGGTTCTGCACTGTTCTGCACAGTTATACACAATTCTGCACAGTTCTGCATGGTTCTCTATAGTTGGTTGTGGATGGTCTGCGTACTTTTCCACGCTAACATTGCTTTTGTTTAATGCAACCAGATTTTCAAAAGTTCAATGATGAGACACTTTTCAAATTTTGTATTAAATAATTGCATAATTGCAGTTAAATACTGTATTAATAAATCTTTCACTGGGTATTCAGTAACCATATCTGTAGAGAATACAATGATAACTGCTACAGTAACTGCTGGCAATGTGCCCATGTGTGGAGCTGTACTATGTTCAGATCTTTACATTTGTTTAGAAGTGCATTCTACCGACAACATCCTCGCGTGATTTAGAGAAGATCAAGGAACCCTGAAGGGCCCACAGCCCGTGGTTCTGCCACACGGCAGGGAGCAGCCCACAGGGCAGGGAGCAGCCCACACGGCAGGGAGCAGCCCACAGGGCGGGGAGCAGCCCACACGGCTGGGAGCAGCCCACAGGGCAGGTAGGAGCCCACAGGGTGGGGAGCAGCCCACAGGGTGGGGAGCAGCCCACAGGGCAGGTATAAGCCCACAGGGCGGGGAGCAGCCCACACGGCTGGGAGCAGCCCACAGGGAAGGTAGGAGCCCACAGGGTGGGTAGGAGCCCACAGGGTGGGGAGCAGCCCACAGGGCAGGTATAAGCCCACAGGGCGGGGAGCAGCCCACATGGCTGGGAGCAGCTCACAGGGTGGGGAGCAGCCCACACGGTGGGTAGCAGCCCACAGGGCGGTTAGCAGCCCGCGATTCTGCCCCACACACACACACAAAACAGACTGATGACTCAGCAGAACCCATACTCACCATAGCAACAGCCTTACTCATTCTGAAAACATCCCTGCTCAGTGAGGAGACGCAGGCCCAATAATAAATATTCTCAAATTCCCTAACTGTCAGCATCCGCTGCTAACATGGTGCACAAGTCATATGCCGCATAATTATACAAGCTATACAGAAATACTGAATATACACAGTGTCCTTCAAATGTATGGGAACAGTAGAGGGAAATTTGTTATTTTTGATATGTACTTATGGCACTTGAATTTCAAAAGATGAATATGAGACAAAAGTACTAGCAATCAGTATTTATGTGTGTATACGTTTTACCATTTTACAGAAACAGCTGTTTTTGTGTTACATTACAGGCATTTAGCAGACGCTCTTATCCAGAGCGACGTACAACAAGTGCAAGTGTTGAGCCCTCCATTTCAGCTGTACAAAAATAAGTTAACTTGAAAGTCAATCAAAGCAATAGTCTAATATTTGGTTGTACAGCCCTTAAATGCAATAACTGCACCAAGTCTATGACCCAGTGACATCATCAATCCTTTGGTGTCTTCTTTGGAAATGCCTTTCCAGGCCTTCACTGCAGCTGCTTCCAGCTGATCTTTCTTTCAGGGTTTATCTTCAGTCTCTTCTTCAGCAAGTGAAATGTCGGGCCGATACGATTTAAATCAGGTGGCTGACATGGCCAGTTCCACGTGTTTCCATTGGTGAATGCTTTTGTTGCATAAGCAGTGTGTTTGGGGTCATTATCTTGCTGGAGGATGAAACACCAGCCAATGAGGTTGGAGAAACTTCTTTGTTCATAGCCAGTCTGTACTCTTCCATATTCATCCCACTGATGCCATCCTCTGTTACATTATCAATAAAGATGAGTGAGACCAGTTCCAGAAGCAGCCATACATGCCCAAGCCATGACGCTACTTCCTCCGTATTTCACAGATGAAGGGGGTGCTTTAGATTATGCCTCTTGCTGAGTAGCCTCCATAATTCTGCTCTCAGAGACTTCTGCGTATGATGGCTACGATATTCACCCCTGCCCTCTGGAGACTGCTGGTGATGTCACTGACCATAGTTTAAGGGTTTTTCTTCACAGCTCTTAGTTTGTCTGTCATCAACTGCAGTTGTCCTCTTTGGCCGACCTGTACGGTGTTTATTTTTAGTCCACCAGTGGTTTCATTCTTTTTCAAGACTTTTGCTGTACTTGATAAACCCCATTTCTGTGCTATTCTTCTTAATGAATGCACTAAATAAGCCTGTGCACTGAGTTAGACTGCACTGAGTTAGACTGTGCACTGAATAAGCATGCGCACTGAGTTAGACTGTGCACTGAATAAGCCTGTGCACTGAGTTAGACTGCACTGAGTAAGCATGTGCACTGAGTTAGACTGCACTGAATAAGAAAGTGCACTGAGTTAGACTGTGCACAGAATAAGCCTGTGCACTGAGTTAGACTGTGCACTGAATAAGCCTGTGCACTGAGTTAGACTATGCACTGAATAAGCCTGTGCACTGAATAAGAACGTGCACTGAGTTAGACTGTGCACTGAATAAGCCTGTGCACTGAATAAGAACATGCACTGAATTAGACTCAGCTCACTGAGTTAGACTGCACTGAGTTAGACTGCGCTGAATAAGCCTGTGCACTGAATAAGAACATGCACTGAATTAGACTCAGCTCACTGAGTTAGACTGCACTGAGTTAGACTGTGTACTGAGTTAGACTGTGCACTGAATAAGAACGTGCACTGAATTAGACTGCACTGAGTTAGACTGTGCACTGAATAAGCCTGTGCACTGAGTTAGACTGCACTGAATAAGAACGTGCACTGAGTTAGACTGTGCACTGAGTAAGCCTGTGCACTGAATAAGAACGTGCACCGAGTTAGACTGCACTGAGTAAGCCTGTGCACTGAGTTAGACTGTGCACTGAATAAGAACATGCACTGAGTTAGACTCAGCTCACTGAGTTAGACTGCACTGAGTTAGACTGTGCACTGAATAAGCCTGTGCACTGAGTTAGACTGTGCACTGCATAAGCCTGTGTACTGAGTTAGACTGCACTGAGTAAGACTGTGCACTGAATAAGAACGTGCACTGAGTTAGACTCAGCTCACAGGTTAGTTGTTTTTCAGCCATAGTTAGTCCTCTGGTCTTTGTGATGTTGTATGCCTCAGACTCCAAATGCAATCTCCACAGATGAAAACAAAGACCAAGACTAGTCACTCACTGCTCTTTTGTGTGTGAACAATCCATGCAAAAGGAAACACCTGAGTGACAGTTAGCGCCTGTCAGTCAATCAAATGGGGGAACCCAACACAAAAACAGCTGTTTCTGTAAAATGGTAAAACATGTATGCATGTAAATACCATTAAGTGAAAGCTGTCTGTACTTTTGTCTCATATTCATTCTTTGATCTCAAATTCAAAAGCCTTAGGTGCACAGCAAAAATAACACATTTCACATGAAATTTCCAATGGGGCATATTTTACAGAGAGAGGTGTGTCTGTAAATAAGTGGGGCATGTTTTGCATAGACAGGTGTGTCTGTAAATGAGTGGGGCATGTTTTGCATAGACAGGTGTGTCTGTAAATGAGTGCGGCATGTTTTGCATAGACAGGTGTGTCTGTAAATGTATGGGGCATGTTTTGCATAGACAGGTGTGTCTGTAAATGAGTGGGGCATGTTTTGCATATACAGGTGTGTCTGTAAATGTATGGGGCACGTTTTGCATAGACAGGTGTGTCTGTAAATGAGTGCTGCATGTTTTGCATAGACAGGTGTGTCTGTAAATAAGTGGGACATATTTTGCATAGACAGGTGTGTCTGTAAATGAGTGCGGCATGTTTTGCATAGACAGGTGTGTCTGTAAATGAGTGCAGCATGTTTTGCATAGACAGGTGTGTCTGTAAATGTATAGGGTACGTTTTGCATAGACAGGTGTGTCTGTAAATGAGTGGGGCATGTTTTGCATAGACAGGTGTGTCTGTAAATGTATGGGGCACGTTTTGCATAGACAGGTGTGTCTGTAAATGAGTGCGGCATGTTTTGCATAGACAGGTGTGTCTGTAAATGTATGGGGCACGTTTTGCATAGACAGGTGTGTCTGTAAATGAGTGGGGCATGTTTTGCATAGACAGGTGTGTCTGTAAATGTATGGGGCTCGTTTTGCATAGACAGGTGTGTCTGTAAATGAGTGGGGTACGTTTTGCATAAACAGGTGTGTCTGTAAATGAGTGGGGCATGTTTTGCATAGACAGGTGTGTCTGTAAATGAGTGCGGCATGTTTTGCATAGACAGGTGTGTCTGTAAATGTATGCGGCACGTTTTGCATAGACAGGTGTGTCTGTAAATGAGTGGGGCATGTTTTGCATAGACAGGTGTGTCTGTAAATGTATGGGGCACGTTTTGCATAGACAGGTGTGTCTGTAAATGAGTGGGGTACGTTTTGCATAGACAGGTGTGTCTGTAAATGAGTGGGGCAAGTTATAGTCAGGTGCGTCTGTAAATGAATAGGGCAGATTTTAGACAGACACATGTGTCCGTAAATGAAAAGACAGATTTTAAACCAGAAGGTGCCTATAGCAGATTGGCCTTCATTTTCATGTTATGATATTCTATGCATCATATGGAGAAGTCTTCAAATGTAATGTTGCCTGGAGCCAGACATACATTCAGGTGAATCACACAAGTAAGGCAGGATGCCTTCTACACCATCAGAGGCGCTGCCGCTGAACCCCATTCATGCATGAGCACGATCTCCATGTTCCGTTCTTCTGTTTTATGGTGACCTTCATGTCTGTAGCTCTGCAAGCTGATGAGGAAGAGGAACGTTTCTGCAATCTCATTCACTGTACGTGAATTCAGCCTCTGTGTCTGCAGCCAGAAAGCCGTAAGCTCATCTTATCCCCTGAGGTGATGTCGTATTTACATGCATAAGAGAGCCAAAGACCTTTAGCAAAACACAGCCTAACACTCTAGAGGCCAGGGCCCAGACAAAACAAACCGCATCACTGATGCCCAGCCATTTTAATAGAGCCCACAGACTACTGACGCCCAGCCATTTTAATAGAGCCCACAGACTACTGACGCCCAGCCATTTTAATAGAGCCCACAGACTACTGACGCCCAGCCATTTTAATAGAGCCCACAGACTACTGATGCCCAGCCATTTTAATAGAGCCCACAGACTACTGACGCCCAGCCATTTTAATAGAGCCCACAGACTACTGATGCCCAGCCATTTTAATAGAGCCCACAGACTACTGATGCCCAGCCATTTTAACAGAGCCCACAGACTACTGACGCCCAGTCATTTTAATAGAGCCCACAGACTACTGATGCCCAGCCATTTTAATAGAGCCCACAGACTATTGATGCTCAGCCATTTTAATAGAGCCCATAGACTACTGATGCCCAGCCATTTTAATAGAGCCCAGAGACTACTGATGCCCAGCCATTTTAATGGAACTTGGAGATTACTGATAGGAAGCCATTTTAAAAGAACATGTTGCGTCTGGTCAGTGAGCTTTTTAATATTGAGCTTTGTAAATTGTGTATGTCCTATTATTAGAGTTCTGTCTGCAAACTTGAAAAATAGGGCACTGATCCCTCAGTGTGTCTCCAAGTATTTATTAATTAATTAATTAATTAATTAATTAATTAATTAAATAAACAAACAGACAGACAAACTGTGGCTTCATCTCAAATTAATCCTGGACACGCATATTAGTGTTTGTCTTGTTGCACTACAGCCAACAATACATGTTTCACAAAATTCATTTCCTTCAGACACAATTTTTCATTTTAAGTTTGAAACAGTATGAAATTTCATTTTTGAAGTTTTGTTCTTTTTCTCAATGAGAAATCATGACAGTTTTGTGAAAGCATTATAATCACATTATACTTCTGAGATCCAACACATGAATATGACCATTTATCTATTAGTTATTTCTCAAAAAAAAAACAAGTTAGTGTATTTTCTAACTTATTCATTGAGTGTAAGATATTTACGGTTTTAATCATATAGAAATCTAAGAATGAAAATGTTCTCAAGTAAGCAGAAACAGATCATGACTAGTAGTACAGGCTTGCTATCTAATATTCATTATGACCGACAAGGAATTTCTTAACTTACTGTCTGAATTTTGTATCATAAGTATTAGGATTTAATATAATTATTAAGCGGATTTATTAATATGTGAATTGCTGTGTGTGACAAAAGTATACGTGGACAAGTGGTGCATTTAGTTATTTACAGAAAGTCATAATAATAATAATAACACAGAAATGACCTGTAATTAGATCCAGGGAAATGATGATATGAGGACATCTTAGAGAATACTGGTAGAAGTGAGGACATTATAGCTGAACATGTCCTCCCATCTTCCCCAGGCCCCATCCACACCCCAACCCATGTGTCTACATCTACACTGATTTAATTGTGTGCGTGTGTGTTTCTGTGCATGTGTGTGCGTGTGTGGTTCTGTGTGTGTGTGTGTGTTTCTGTGTGTGTGTGTGTGTTTCTGTGTATGTGTGTTTGTGTGCGTGTTTGTGTGCGTGTGTTTCTGTGCATGTGTGTGTTTCTGTGTGTGTGTGTGTGTGTGTGCGCGCGTGTGTTTGTGTGTGTGTGTGCGTGCGTGTGTTTCTGTGCATGTGTGTGTGTGTGCGCGTGCGTGTTTGTGTACGTGTGTTTCTGTACGCGCGTGTGTGTGTGTGCGTGCATGTGTGTCTGCGTGTGAATGTGTGTGTGTGTCTGTGTTTGTGTGTGGGTGTGTGTGTGTTTGTGTGTGTGTGTGTGTGTGTGTGTTTCCGTGTGTGTGTATGTGTGTGCGTGTGTGTGTTTGTGTGTGTGTGTGTGTGTGCGCATGTGTGTGTGTGTGTGTGTGTGTGCACGTGCGTGTGTGTGTTTCTGTGTGTACGTGTGTGTTTCTGTGTGTGTACGTGTGTGTTTATGTGTGTGTGGTGCGTGTGTTTCTGTGTATGCATGTGCGTGTGTGTGTGTGCGTGTTGTGTACGTGTGTTTCTGTACGCGCGTGTGTGTGTGTGCGTGCATGTGTGTCTGCGTGTGAATGTGTGTGTGTGTCTGTGTTTGTGTGTGGGTGTGTGTGTGTTTGTGTGTGTGTGTGTGTGTGTGTTTCCGTGTGTGTGTGTATGTGTGTGCGTGTGTGTGTTTGTGTGTGTGTGTGTGTGTGCGCATGTGTGTGTGTGTGTGTGTGTGTCTGTGTGTGTGTGCGTGTGTGTGTTTATGTGTGTGTGTGTGTGTGTGTGTGTGTGTGTGTGTGCGTGTGTGCGTGTGTGTGTTTGTGTTTGTGTGCGTGTGTGTGTTTGTGTACCTCCACATTGGTTAGTGTGAGCTCCCGGAACACATAGGCCAAGTTGCAGTCCTCTGAATGGCAGCAGACCTGCAGGTTCCCATAAGTCCGCACGTCTGGGGGGTCGGGCCAGTACTGGTGGCATTTCGGCTGAAACCAAACACGCCGTCAGTCACGTGACATTCCTCTTACATAAGTGCATTCATTCTCTAAAGGCTAAAACCATCAAAGCCTAAAAAACCCTTTCTCGCAAGCATATCCATCATATCCTCATATGTATGTATTTATGAATGTGCATATGTATATATGTACGCATGTGCATATGTATGTATGTATGTACGCATGTGCATATATATGTATGTATGTACATATATATGTGCATATATATGTGTGCATGTATGTGTGTATGTACGCATGTGCATATATATGTATGTATATGCGTGTGTACGCATGTGCATATATATGTATGTGCGTGTGTATGTATGTATGTATATGCGTGTGTATGTGCGTGTGTATGTATGTGTGTATGTATGCATTTGCATATATATGTATGTATGTATGTGCGTGTGTATGTATGTATGTATGTGCGTGTGTGTGTATGTATGTATGTGCATATATATGTATGTATGTATGTGCGTGTGTATATATGTATGCGTGTGTGTTTATGTGTGTATGTATGTGTGTGTATGTGCGTGTGTATGTGTGTGTGCGCAGTTCATTCCTCTGAGCATTAGCGTGATGACAGGTAGCTGCTCCAGGAGACGCAGGGAGGTGATGCACTGCGACTGAGGAGCTGTTTCATGCAACGGCCTTTCTCCTCACTCTCTCGCTTTGTTCAACAGGCAGTAAAGATCACCTCTCCCATTCATTCTCATTCCTACATGCGAGACATTCATTTAGCTCATTCAGCTGAAGGACTGAATAAATAATAACAGGGCTCTGCTCTTTGTGAGATGCACAGAGGAATGAAGCTCAGTGTTCAGCTTGCCTGAGCATGGCACCTTTCAGTGTGTGTGTGTGTGTGTGGAGATATCAGCATTTCAGTTTGAAAGGCTTTGTCTGAAATGAAAACAGTTCAGTTTGTGGGGTTCTTGCTGAAATAAAAGCACTTCAGTTTGATTATTATTTGAGAATGTTACTGTTACCTAGCAACAGCCAAGCTGGACCATAGCCGTCGGTGCTGTCACTAGGAGAGCCAACGTCCTTGAGTAAACCTTGAGCCTCATCTCCGACTTTTACTGTGCCCAGATCAACAATCTGATATTCAAATGTGTGTGTGTGTGTGTGTGTGTGTGTGTGTGTGTGTGTGTGTGAGTGTGAGTGTGTGCATTCGTGTGTCTGCATGTGAATGTGTGTGCGTGTGTGTATGTGTGCGTATGTGCGTGCATGTGTGTCTGCGTGTGAATGTGTGTGTGTGTGTGCGTGTGTGTGTGTGCGTGCGTGTGTGAGTGTGTGCATGTGTGTGTGTCTTCTGTGTGCGTGCGTGTGTGTGTGCATGTTTGTGTGTGTGCGTGCGTGTGCGTCTGCGTGCATGTTTTTGTGTGTGTCTGTGTGCGTGTTTGTGTGTGTGTGTGTGTGCGTCCATGCGTGCGTGTGTGTGTGTCTGTGTCTGTGTGTGTGTGTGTGTGCGTGCGTGTGTCTGTGTGCGTGTGTGTGTGTGTGCGTGCGTGTGCGTTTGTGTGCGTGCTTGCGCGAGTGTGTGTAACTCACCCTTCCTCTCTCTGTCAGTGTGGTCAGCATGACGATGACGTGTGCGTGTTGCTCCCACACTGCCTGCCAGAACTGGCTGCAGGTGTGGGGTAGAGGGCCCTGACAGGCCACATACTGCTTCACTGATCCCGCCCACTCCTCCGTCTGCCCCGCCCCAAGATCCATCTGAAACACACAACACCCACACCCGCACCCACCTTAATGAGGCTGGCATTGCACCCACACCCGCACCCACCTTAATGTGACTGGCATTGCACCCACACCCGCACCCACCTTAATGAGGCTGGCATTGTACCCACACCTGCACCCACCTTAATGAGGCTGGCATTGCACCTGCACCTGCACCCACCTTAATGAGGCTGGCATTGCACCTGCACCTGCACCCACCTTAATGAGGCTGGCATTGCACCCGCACCTGCACCCACCTTAATGAGGCTGGCATTGCACCCGCACCTGCACCCACCTTAATGAGGCTGGCATTGCACCCGCACCCGCACCCACCTTAATATGGCTGGCATTGATGTAGTCGTCTTCTCCTTCCTCTAAGACCACTCTGCTGCTGTCATCTGCATGGCAGAAAGACTCCCTGTCAAACTCCTCTCCCCAGAATTAGCCGACAGATAATGAAGATAATTTATTAATAAAGAATAATTTAATAAATAAATCTGACGTGCTTAAGCAGTGGTGGCTTTTATATTACCTAAAGAAAGGGCTCTGAGTTATGATGCATTTGCACAGGACAATGCAGCACAGCCAGAATACACTGCTTACATGGTAATATGTCCTTGTATCTGTTCTTCTCCATATTCTGAGGTAATTTTGCAAAAGACACCGACATGCCAGCCTTCTTCCTGTAAAGTTGCTATTAACAAAAACAGACATACAATAAATAAAAAATAAAAAGACTTTAAAAAAACACCAAGACACTACTCTCTCATAATCCTAAATCACTCCATATTAATAAATCACTCTCCATATTCATAAATGACGCTTCATATTTACAAATGACTCCATACATAAATTATACATTCACAACTAGCAAGATTACATTTGAGCTTACATTAGACATTACATTAGAGATTGCATTAATGTGTGGGCAGTGGGCGGCAGTGTAGTATAATGGCTAAGGAGTTGGTCTTGTAACCTAAAGGTCGCAGGTTTGATTCCCCGGTAGGACACTGCCGCTGTACCCTTTAGCAAGGTACTTAACCTACATTGCTCCAGTATATATCCAGCTGTATAACTGGATACAATGTAAGTTGCTCTGGATAAGAGTGTCTGCTAAATGCCTGTAATGTAATGTAATGCATTACACTGAACATCAAGTAGATTTATACTCCACAGAAACTGCACTGAACTCCAACATTGCTGTTCACACTACACACCAACACTGCTGTTCACACTGCACTGAACCCCAACAATGCTGTTCAGACTGCACTGAACCCCAACACTGCTGTTCACACTGCACTGAACCCCAACACTGCTGTTCACACTGAACCCCAACACTGCTGTTCACACTGCACCCCAAAACTGCTGTTCACACTGCACCCCAACACTGCTGTTCACACTGAACCCCACCACTGCTGTTCACACTGCACCCCAACACTGCTGTTCACATTGAACCCCAACACTGCTGTTCACACTGCACTGAACCCCAACACTGCTGTTCACACTGAACCCCAACACTGCTGTTCACACTGCACCCCAACACTGCTGTTCACACTGCACCCCAAAACTGCTGTTCATACTGAACCCCAACACTGCTGTTCACACTGCACTGAACCCAAACACTGCTGTTCACACTGCACCCCAACACTGCTGTTCACACTGCACCCCAACACTGCTGTTCACACTGCACCCCAACACTACTGTTCACACTGAACCCCAACACTGCTGTTCACACTGCACTGCACCCAAAACTGCTGTTCACTATCTATGAGAATCTATCTCCATTATATTAAACTCATCTTCACTCTTTAGATGGAGTGTCACATAATCTAATGCATGACATCATACCTCAAACTGAGCAAGCAGGGCTCCACCCTGCAGGCCCCTCTTCAGCTGGCTCATGGACTCCTCCAGGGTGCCCCCGCTCTGGCTGGGGGGCAGGATGGTCTCCGCACACGGGCTGGGGGGCAGGATGGGTTCCCCCAGCATTGGAAAGCCCAACTCAAACCCAGGCTGCCGGACACCAACACCTAGAGCAGGAGACGTGCACCCCAACACACACCCCAACACCACAGCACCCACCCCAACACACACCACAAAACACACCCAAACACACACTCCAATACACAGGCAAACACACACCCCAACAGTCGCCCCAACACACATACACACCCCAACATACACAGACATACATGGGCACACACACACACACACACACACAGGTAAATAGTGGTAGGTAGTATGCTCTAGAACATAAGCATGTAACCCTTCTACAAACAAACATACAACCCCTGGAACTGGATATTTGTAAAGATACTGTCATTTGCACACCTGGGTGTGTGTGCAGGTAGGGGTGTATCTGCACACAGGGATGTGTGTACTGGTAGGTGTGTATCTGCACACAGGTAGGGGTGTGTGTGCAGGTAGGAGTGTGTGTACACAGGTAGGGGTGTGTGTACAGGTAGGGGTTAGGGTTAGGTAGGGGAGTGTGTACAGGTAGGGGTGTGTGTACACAGGTAGGGGTGTGTGTACAGTTAGGGGTGTGTGTACTGGTAGGGGTGTGTGTACAGGTAGGGGTGTGTGTACACAGGTAGGGGCGTGTGTACAGGTAGGGGTGTGTACACAGGCAGGGGTGTGTGTACACAGGTAGGGGCGTGTGTACAGGTAGGGGTGTGTACACAGGTAGGGGTGTGTGTACACTGGTAGGGGTGTGTGTACAGGTAGGGGCGTGTGTACAGGTAGGGGCGTGTGTACAGGTAGGGGCGTGTGTACACACGTAGGGGTGTGTGTACACAGGTAGGGGCGTGTGTACAGGTAGGGGTGTGTACACAGGTAGGGGTGTGTGTACTGGTAGGGGTGTGTGTACAGGTAGGGATGTGTGTACTGGTAGGGATGTGTGCACAGGTGGGGGTTAGGGTTAGGTAGGGGAGTGTGTACAGGTAGGGGTGTGTGTACTGGTAGGGGTGTGTGTACACAGGTAGGTGTGTATCTGCACACAGGGATGTGTGTACACAGGTAGGTGTCTATCTGCACACAGGGATGTGTGTACACAGGTAGGTGTGTATCTGCACACAGGGATGTGTGTACACAGGTAGGTGTCTATCTGCACACAGGGATGTGTGTACACAGGTAGGTGTGTATCTGCACACAGGGATGTGTGTACACAGGTAGGGGTGTGTGTACCGGTAGGTGCGTGTGTACAGGTAGGGGTGTGTGTACTGGTAGGGGTGTGTGTATAGGTATGGACGTGTGTACAGGTAGGGGTGTGTGTACTGGTAGGGGCGTGTGTACAGGTAGGGGTGTGTGTACAGGTAGGGGCGTGGTTGTGTACCCTTCCTGCGGATGAGCAGTGTGAGCTGTTTGGAGTGGGATTCGCGGCTGGCCTTGATGAACATGACCACCTGGTCATGCGTGTGCTCGGAGATGTCCCGCCCGTTAATCAGCACGATCTGGTCCCCCTCCAGCAGCGGGGGGGAGCTCTGCCCAGCCTGCAGCACCAATCACAGGCCTGAGACACGCCCACCTGATTGCATAACCAATGGCAGGCACTTCTGCCCACCTTAAGACACACCCACATGCAAATGTAATGATCTACCTGCCTTTATAATGATATAAGACACACCCACCTGCCTTTCTAACAAGATTCAAGCACGTGTGTCTAATACCAAGAGAGACACACTTGGACGGTTTTAAACCCTTGTAAAACTACATGCAGATTAGGGTTATATGATACTGGTATATCTAAGAGAGTGCGGAGAACACTGACTTTCACCAGAGGAACAAACAGACAGGCAGCCTGAAAGCCAATAGCAGCAAAAATATGGTGCAATAGGGAACAGAGGGGCTTATTGCAATCGCTTAGTTTATCCTCATCCTCATCTCCTCAGTTCTCGTGTGACCTGGAAATCGATCGAGGTTTGCCATCTTTAAGGCCATTCCAATCTGTTAAATTTTCCTTGGAAGATCGAGAAGCAAGAAGGCTCCAGGTGGATGCTTCAGTGAGGATGCTCAGGTCAATGTACAAACAAGTCATCTGTGGACCCACCTCTCCACATCTGCCGCATACACCATGGGACTGAAATCACTTCAAACTGACACCTGACTGAGCAAGGATGTCCCTCCCATTAGTGTAATACATGTTGCCTTGATTCCTCCATCCTCGTATCTCATCCTTGCATCTTTTCCTCGCTTCCTATGTTTGGTGGAGCTAAGAAGCGAGGAAAGGACGCGAGGAAAAGATGCAAGGAGTGAAAATAAGAGATTGGAATGAGACCCAGGACTTACTGTAAAGACGATGATTATGAATTTTAATCATGTATGTTAAAGCAGAATGTGTCTTAGATATGACTTTATAGGTCAGCTTGGCCAGTCAAAAACTTCTCTGCTGACTCTGAGGAAGACTTGGAAAAGTTGCGCTGTTCTTTTCTTGTCCTGACTTAAAACACAGCATCCGCTTCTGTTCTTACCGGAGAGTTCGTGCTCACATGCGAGATCACCAACGCCATCTTCTGGTCCACTCCCCCCTGCAGAGAGACAGGAAACAACAACATCACACAATATCACACTACATCACATATCACAACACAATATCACAATACATCACATATCACATCACACAATATCACACTACATCACATATCACAACACCACCAGCCACCAGCCTAGCATATGCACACCGTTAAACACCCAACGCCACATTGCACAGGTGTGTCCAGGTAGAGGGGAACACTCACCTTTACATTGAAACCAAACTTCCCCTCTTCATCAGGAGCAATGTGCACCAGCAACAGATCACCATCAACCACCCTGTTCTGCAGAGAAGCAAGTAACAACACCATCCAGACCAACATCATTAACATCATCTGCACCAACATCATTAACATCAACATCATCTGCACCAACATCATTAACCTCAACATCATCTGCACCAACATCATTAATATCAACCTCATCCACACCAACATCATTAACATCAACACCACCTACACCAACATCATTAACATCAACACCACCTACACCAACATCATTAACATCAACATCATCTGCACCAACATCATTAACATCAACATCATCTGCACCAACATCATTAACCTCAACATCATCTGCACCAACATCATTAATATCAACCTCATCCACACCAACATCATTAACATCAACACCACCTACACCAACATCATTAACATCAACACCACCTACACCAACATCATTAACATCAACATCATCTGCACCAACATCATTAACATCAACATCATCTGCACCAACATCATTAATATCAACCTCATCCACACCAACATCATTAACATCAACACCACCTACACCAACATCATTAACATCAACATCATCTGCACCAACATCATTAACATCAACACCATCCACACCAACATCATTAACATCAACATCATCCACACCAACATCATTAACATCAACACCATCCACACCAACATCATAAACATCAACACCATCCACACCAACATCATTAACATCAACACCATCCACACCAACATCATTAACATCAACACCATCCACACAAGCACAAATACACTAAACATCTCAGCATCCTACCCTGAAGTTCAGACAGCTTTACAAGTATTCACCCACATCTTGAGTTAAACAAGGCAACATGATGCAAATCTGCCACAACAGGATTACAATCACGTGCAGTTAGTGACCATCTTGGCACAAGTGTAAACATGTTTACTTCAGTGTATCTACGTTATTATCCGCTTGCTGCACTTCACTGCAGTACAGAAATGAAACTGTAGTGTAAGTATACCGCCTGCTAAACTGCAGTACAGGGCTGCGTCTCTCCTAACACGTCAAACACCACTAAAGCTGTGATACTGACAGGAGACAGAGATTCAGCTGCCCGAGCTGTGGAAGGGTTTGGACAGAAGGATTTAGGGCAAAGTCTCCACATGAAATTAAACGATCCTGAAGTTTACTCAGTGGGTCCACTTTGATTTTGCATGTGTGAAATCTTCCCTAAGTGTTTTCCTGGCCTGACTGTGCTGTGTGTCTGCTGAGCTGCACTAAGCTGTTATAAAGATTAAGTGATACTTCAACAAGTTCAGCAAGTGTCTGATAATCAGTTCTGAAATATAAAGTTAGTTCTGAAATATCCATCACTGTAGTAAAGATATGGTATATGCGATAGAGGTCATTTCATGTTTTCATATTTATATTGACAGTTAAATAAAAAGCAGACATTTCCTGAACTAAACAGAATTCGGTAAACAGGTTCGTTCCCACACAGACCACCGGCAGGAATCTCTCTCAAAAATAATTAACATGAGGTGAGATAGAGAGAGGCTAAATTAATATTGCAATTCTATTAAAAGCTCAAAGCATGTCAATGAGGAGTGAGGGACGAACAGGAGGGCTTAGAGTGCAGGTAGAGGGGGGCATGGGAGCCTGCATATTTAAACGCCAAACTGTGAGGAAGTGAGATATCTCTTGTACATCATGATAATATGGTTGTAAATGTTTTGAATTATCCATGAACTCAGCTTTCAACTTCGGAGTTCAGTCTTATCAGCAGGAAATAAACCTCATTCAGCACTTTACTCTAAAAGAATGACTGATTCCTCCATTCAACAAAGAAGAGCCATCAGTATTCATGCACCCAGCCAGTACCACAGTCACACAAACACAGCCAGTACCACAGTCACACTAACACAGTCTAACCCACAGACACAGTAAAACAGACTGTCCCACACTCACCTGCTCAGCACCCACACTGACCTGGAAATGGGAGCAACACTGACCTGGTCTCCGTAGCACTGAGAGTTCCTCTCGCTGGCCTCGTCCCCGGTGTAGTTCTCAAAGCTGTCTCTTTTCTGGGGGCTGGGGCTGCAGGAGGGGGCCGTGGAACCATCCTCCAGAGAATCCTGCCTTAAAAACAGAGCAGGCTGTGACACGGACCCCACAGCAAATGCACAGGAGCCCTGGCCTATTACACACTCCTATAAAAACTATCCGCTAGAGAATTACGCACCTTAACTGAACCCAGTTCACACGGAAATTAGATCAAGTGCAAGTCCTTTATTTTAAATCCCACAAGAGCACAGCTATCTATGGGAAGACACAGGCACCCTATTATAACATCAGCCTCGGATGATGGGACCAAAGGGCCTAGCCGCAGCCTGACTGGATCACAGGGCCTAGCTGCACCCTGTTTGGATAATTGGCCCTGGCCACACTCTGATTGGATCACAAGGCCGAGCTGCACCCTGACTGGATCACAGGGCCTAGCCAGAGCCAGACTGGATAAGTGCTCTCAGGTCAGATTGTTTTCATTCACATGTAGAGTTCAGAGTTCAGAGTGCAGACTGGTTTGCATTTTCTTTATTCCTGTCTGTTGACATTATGTTCCCAGTTCAGTAATGAGCACACACTCGCCGCTGTGTTGAAAGAAAAAACAGCACTGCATCACGCTTCTGATAACCTGATGCCACAATAGAAAACCATGACATGTACAGCTATAAGATGCCATCTCTCTTGTTGTTCAGTGCACAGAATCATGGTAAATGAAGTGTCCTTGTGCCAGTGTCACTATAAAAAAAATCCCTATACAAATAAAACTGAATTGAGTAGCACTGAAATGTCACCTGGCTGCGATAGGGTAGATTTCTGGGAGATAAATCATATCTGGAATGAACTTTAGCAATAAGTAAGATCCTTTAAAATCCATTTTACTAATTATGACTGAACCCGTGTCTCTTCTTCAGCCAGTAAGTGGTGCTGGACTGCATTAAAAGCACAATTATATTAAAATCAAATAATATTCTCCAGGCAGTTTAGCACACAGTTGTTTTAAATTTAGTTAGGGAAATGGCAAGCATTGTTAGGCTGAATGGCCTGTTCTCATCATTATGCTGTTATGTTATTATAACTATTCTTGTGGGTACAATACCATGCCTAGGGGTGCACGTACCAACATTACTATGGAGAACTTCACTGTAGGTATTCTCCCAAATGCTACATTCTACAAACAAGCCCCTAATATACTATAATACACCATAATGCTAATATACCATACTACACTGTAATGCTACTTTATCCTACTACATCATAATTCATAAACAAAATAAAATAATTTAAAATATCACAGTTCTGCTACAGCATATTATGCTACTATGCTGTAGAACGCTGTTATTTTACTGTTGTCTTCTTTACTTTAGAACTGTTTCTCATCGCATTATTATCATGAAACAGACTTTGGGCCTCATTCGCAAAACATGTACGACCACAAGAACATTTCCAAGAACATTTTGGCATTCATCATTTTTTCCTTATCTGTATTTGTTCATGGCCATTTCCTTATGCAAATCACATGAACAAGATTCTGCATAAAATTTACAGCCAGCATTCATACACCTGGGATATGATACCACAAAAACAAAGGTCTGCACGTGTCATGAATCCCATATTGTTTTTTTGTCAAAACATTATTTAAGAACAAAATAAGAATAAATTAAGAAAAGTTTTGTGAATGAGGCCCGTTGTGTTTAAACACGAGCTGCAGTTAACCCTTTAGTGGCCAGTTAGGGGATCTTACTTTTGGGGGTGCAGCAGCTCAGAGGGGGTCTTATTGCCCTTGTAGGTGTAGAAAACCTCCTCACTCTCAGTGATGTAGCTCATCTCACTCGCCAAATTATCCACAGATGAATGGCGGGTCTTACGGATCTCATGGCGCAGACGAGGGCTTCTCCTGCAAATATGATAGGTCAGGCTGCAGTCAATCACCAACGTTAGCCAATCACTGCAGTTGCAACAGGAGAGCGGGATAGGGGGGCTCACCAGTTGGGTGTGACTGGAGGAGAGCGGGACGGGGGGCTCACCAGTTGGGTGTGATTGGAGGAGAGCAGGATGGGGGCTCACCAGTTGGGTGTGATTGGAGGAGAGCAGGATGGGGGGCTCACCAGTTGGGTGTGATTGGAGGAGAGCACGACGGGGGCTCACCAGTTGGGTGTGATTGGAGGAGAGCAGGATGGGGGCTCACCAGTTGGGTGTGATTGGAGGAGAGCGGATGGGGGCTCACCAGTTGGGTGTGATTGGAGGAGAGAGGGGACGGGGGGCTCACCAGTTGGGTGTGATTGGAGGAGAGCAGGATGGGGGGCTCACCAGTTGGGTGTGATTGGAGGAGAGCGGGATGGGGGGCTCACCAGTTGGGTGTGATTGGAGGAGAGCAGGATGGGGGGCTCACCAGTTGGGTGTGATTGGAGGAGAGCGGGACGGGGGGGCTCACCAGTTGGGTGTGATTGGAGGAGAGCGGGACGGTAGGCTCTTGGTCTCCAGTTGCTCTGTAGAGAAGGACCTCTTCAGCTCCGGGTTCCAGACCATGCCTCCCATCACCTTCCTGTAAATGTGGCTGTTCAGAGATCTGCAGCAAAGTTAGAGTAATATGCTGTGATATGCAAGATTGGATCTTTCTTCTTTAAGTTACTTCCTATTTCTCTCAAGGGTGAGTGAAAATAAACTGAAAGGTACAAAAGGGCCTGTCTATTCTGTCACACAGAATAAGTCACAAGCTGAAAGCAATGCTATTTTACTTTACATTTATTTAAACAATTGAATACTTCAGCTTATTTAACAGCTTATATTTAAGCATAAATATAAACAAATACGATTCAATAATAAACATAACATTTGACAGGGACAGACTGGTGGCAGTCCCAGAATTAGCTGTCAAGCTCAATTTCATCTGCTGTCTGTGCGCATTATTAACCAGTCATGTGACAGTTACAGCCTCTGACACTGTGTGGGAGGAGCCAGCAGAGGGCGTGTACTGCTGCTCATGCTGTCCGGATTGGCTGACAGGATTCATGTCCCCCCACCCCCAACTCACCGTACAGGGCTGGCAGACGTGAGGGTGCAGTTGGAGAAGGACTTCTTGTCCTGTGGCAGACACCTCCTGGCCTGGAAGAAGGTGTGGTGCTCCACGCAGGACTTCCACAGGTTTTTGCAGGCTCGGTAGTTCGGCATGACAAACGTGACGGTGTGATCCCGGCTCTCTCCCTGTAAGAATGCAGACACACCCACCATGCAGTGCCGCGCTCAGGCTAATCTAATCCACACCCACCATGCTGTGCCGCGCTCAGGCTAATCTAATCCACTGCCACACAGACACAGGCATCTGCAAAGCACTATGTATGTGTGCTGTTAGCCAGCAGGAGAAAACCCAGAGCAGCCCTGCCCACTGCTGCCAAAGTCTAAACTCTACAGTGACACAGCACTCACAGAAACCCTGTCTAACCTCACAGCACTAATCCATACCACAGCACTCACAGAAACCCAACCTGACCTAACAGCAGTCACAGAAACCATACACACAGCATTTACAGAAACTCTGTCCAACCTCACAGCATTAATCCAGACCACAGAACTCACAGAAACCCTGTCCAACCTCACATCACAAATCAACACCCAACACTCACAGAAACCCTGTCCAACCTCACATCACTAATCCACACCCAACACTCACAGAAACCCTGTCTAGCACTCACAGAAACCCTGTCTAACCTCACAGAAATCCTATCATATAATAAAAATGTCTGCAGAATTCCATCGCTCAGTGAACTCGAGGTTCCATCCGGTGTGCAATGAGTAATAAAATGCCAAACAGGAGATCTGGGATGAGATTCCCGAATGTTCCGGGCCAAGTTCTGGCCCAACATGGAGCCTGACAGCATGTTTTGGAAAGTGTTGTCACAGGTTTCACAAGGTGGTGGAGATGGTGATATTGAACAAAAGGCTGCATTGCTGCAACACACACACAGTAACTGACTGATGTCTCCTTGATTGATTTTAGGGATAATGCACATTTAAGCTTTACTTTTAAAAACATGGGCACTGCACACAGTCACTAAACAAACCTACAGTCACTTACATGCTTGTGTCTCAGCTGAATGAAAAAGCGCTTTCTCTTGAAGGAAATCTTGATGATATTGACCCTGTGACAGCAAATATTCTGTTATGATCAATATTCATGCTGTTTTCTATACATACAACACTTCTGTAACCCAGTACAACATTTAAAAACCAATTAAGCAAAAATTCAGATCTTAGGTGGACTGAATGACCAGTTCTCATATGTTCTTAATCCTTGTGTTTGGTTTGGGTCAAACTGACCCAATTTAAACTTTTAGTTAATGAGGAATGACACTTTTTAGAGATGAATTTCATAACCAGTAACTAAACCCGTGTAAATTTGCTCGTTTTGCTATGTTTTTTGCCTTGCTACTCTGTAAAGCATCGTTGTGACAGTTCACTGTAAAAAGCCCAAGACAAATTAAATTGAATTGAAATTTGGCTCATTTTGTTTTTCTAATCATTGTTCAAACTCTGTACTTGCTTTATGTTTTTTGCCTATATGGTTTCTATGAATATAAGATAAAGCTGAACAATAACTGAGAATGTCAGCTCAAAACTATTAATATCAATAATTTACTGCATGAAAATGTTGTATCGCTTTAATTTCACACAGGTAAACATGATTTATACACCCCATGCCTTCATTATAGTGGATTTATACGAGTCATCTTTATCACAAGTCAATGACACTTTCATTTTTAAATGCGATCTAGCTGAGCTAAATGGCAACCATTAACCAAATATGTTGTTTATATTTCTTGTAATTGAGATAAACATAATATATTTAGAAATAAAATTGATGCAAAAATACACCAAATATATTTATCTCAATTCCAAAATTTCTCAAATCAAACAATTATTAATATTAAACAGTAATAATGTCATATTCATGCTCAACAATCCTTGTAGTCGGTTTACTTACTAGCATCGATATTACAGATTACTAAATATGAATAATTCTATTGATGCACACTGCTTCAGCCTGTCGGGAACTCTGCAGAACCTTCTGCAATAGTGCCTTTCCATCAAGCGATCTGTCAGCTCACTGAACGAAAACTCACGTCCATCCTGATGTGATTACCTCATCGCACAAGGGCGCACGCACGCACACAGACACACAGACGCACGCACGCACGCAGAGTTCCATAACATTCTCCTCCCTTTATGGTTTCTTTTACTCCCACTGTGTACTTTAACCTTTCTTTCCTTCTGAAAGAATGATGATTCAGTATCCTGCTACACGCATGCTAATTGTGTTTACAGCTCAACCAGACGCCACCTTTTGCTGCCCACTGTTCCACGCTGTTAGAAAACCACGGGAGTTTTCAGGTGCATTCAAAAATGTAACAGAAACAATACAAAATAATTTCATCCCTTTCACCTTTGATCCTCTGAGGTAAGAAAGTGACGCTGACGTTAGATTTTAGCAGCTGCAGCACTACGTCTGACTCATTATGATCAGGATGAGACCAAACTCACCAGGAGAAGAAGTTGGAGCAGATCTTATTCCGGAAGATGGCCACACCTCCAGAGGCAATCCCCACCAGTAAATCTGCGTGGCTGGAATCCTGAGAACCAGACACAATGCCTGCGTAACCTGACACATACCCCACACACCGACTACACCCCACTCACAGTCTATACCCCACACACCAACTACACCCCACACAATCCATACCCCACACACCAACTACACCCCACTCACAGTCTATACCCCATACACCGACTACACCCCACTCACAGTCTATACCCCACACACCAACTACACCCCACCCACAATCTATACCCCACACACCAACTACACCCCACCCACAATCTATACCCCACACACTGACTACACCCCACTCACAGTCTATACCCCACACACCGACTACACCGCACCCACAATCTATACCCCACACCAACTACACCCCACCCACAATCTATACCCCACACACCGACTACACCCCACTCACAGTCTATACCCCACACACCGACTACACCCCACTCACAGTCTATACCCCACCCACAATCTATACCCCACACACCGACTACACCCCACTCACAGTCTATACCCCACACACCAACTACACCCCACACACCGACTACACCCCACTCACAGTCTATACCCCACGCACCGACTACACCCCACCACAGTCTATACCCCACACACCAACTACACCCCACCCACAATCTATACCCCACACACCGACTACACCCCACCCACAGTCTATACTCCATACACCGACTACACCTCACCCACAATCTATACCCCACACACCGACTACACCCCACTCAAAGTCTATACCCCACACACCGACTACACCCCACTCACAGTCTATACCCCACACCGACTACACCCCACTCACAGTCTATACCCCACACACCAACTACACCCCACTCACAGTCTATACCCCACACACCAACTACACCCCACACAATCTATACCCCACACCAACTACACCCCACACAGTCTATACCCCACACCAACTACACCCCACTCACAGTTTATACCCCACACACCAACTACATCCCACACACAGTCTATACCCCACACACCGACTACACCCCACACACAGTCTATACCCCACACACCAACTACACCCCACACACAGTCTATACCCCACACAGACTACACCCCACCCACGGTCTATACCCCACACACAGACTACACTCCACCCAGTCTATACCCCACACACAGTCTATACCCTACAGTCTATACCCCACACAGTCTACACACCACCCATAATCTATACCCCACACAGTTTACACCCCACCCACAGTCTATATCCCCACACAGTCTACACCCCACACACAATCTATACCCTACACTCTACCCACAGTCTCTACCCCACACACCATTTACACCCCAAAGTCTACACCTCACACACTGACTACACCCCACCCACATTATACATCCCACTCAGTTTATACCTCACACATATCACATACACAGTCTATGCCCCAAACACAGTCTACACCGCACACATATACCAAACAGCCTATACTCCACCCATATGATACAACTGGGAATTTTTAGTGCTTCAATAGAGGCACGGGCCTCTACTATTGCCATCACAAGATCAGCACATGTAGCAGAGGTGGTGAATCTAGGGCTAGGCCTGGGTGTCGGGGTGAGGTGCAGGGGTTAGGGTTAGGTGGGCGAAGCTGGGACTAGTTCTGGGCGTTCAGGTTGCTGTGGATACACTTACCTTGCACTGATGCATCTCCACGCCATACAGCTCCAGTGTACGAGCTGTATTCAGAAAGCACAGCTCCGCTTCAGACTGCTTAAGACCTCTGTGAGTAAAACAAGCACCTTTATTACTACTGCTTAGAACCGCAAACCAGTCCCACGAACCCACTAGCACTCAATAAACGCAAGGGTGATACACTGCAACATTAACACACACTTGCTTAACCAAAATATCTACACACTGCAACATTAACACACACACCAGCTTAACCAAAATATCTACACACTGTAACATTAACACACACACCTGCTTAACCAAAAGTTCTACACACTGCAACATTAACACACACACCTGCTTAACCAAAAGTTCCACACACTGCAACATTAACACACACACCTGCTTAACCAAAATATCTACACACTGCAACATTAACACACACACCTGCTTAACCAAAATATCTACACACTGCAACATTAACACACACCTGCTTAACCAAAAGTTCTACACACTGCAACATTAATGCACACACCTGCTTAACCAAAATATCTACACACTGCAACATTAACACACACCTGCTTAACCAAAAGTTCTACACACTGCAACATTAACACACACACCTGCTTAACCAAAATATCTACACACTGCAACATTAACACACACACCAGCTTAACCAAAACATCTACACACTGCAACATTTACACATAGTGTACACCTGCCTTAAAAAAACATCCACACACTGCAAAATTAACACGGACACACACACACTTTGCTTTACAAAATACACACACACACACCTACTTTACAAAAACATCTACACTCGACAACATTAACACACATAAACTCAATAAACCATCTACAATGACTATGCAGAGAATATCCTGTCAGACCTGACACTAGGGGGCACTGAGATATACAATAACTAAACCCTTTCCCTCAAGAATTCTACATGACAGATACAGTGTGCATGTGCACATAAATACATGCACATAAGTAACATGGGTGGGAAGAGACTTCCCTCTAAGCTTTTTGTCATCAAAACAGAATTAACCAAAAAACCTTCTTCTTTCCTACGGTTCCCGCATATTAATTTAGAGGCAAAACTAGTCACCTGTGGACAAGAGTGGCCAGCTGCCTGAAGTCCCAGCAGCGAAGGCCGAAATATTAATTTCAATTTATTTTCATTTAATGTTTATTTGATAGGCACAGATAGTTTGCACAGAGAATTGCAAAACAATTATCCAATGTAATGACTCACAGCATTTGTAGCTTATGTTAAATTCCGATGCCAACTATAGTTATGAAAACATTTGCAATCCATTACCAATACCCACATCGAGAAACCCCCCCCCAAACAAACATTAACCCATACACACAAGGACAACCCTCCCCTCAACCACCCCCCCCCCAAACAAACACTAACCCATAGACACAATAGCCGCGTTTCCACCAAAATTACCCGGAACTTTCAGTCCCAGGAACTACTTTACCAGGAACTAAAAGGTTCCTTCAGCCAATGGTTGTCTGCGTTTCCACCGGGGTCTAAAGTCCCGCGAAGATTAGGCAAATTAGCCCACTGACGTATGAAAAAGCGACGTTGTCGTCGGTCCATCTGTCATATGATTTCTTCTGTAACCCCAAACTACCACCGTAGTAGCCTACATTATTTTCTAATAACCGGGACAGCCCGGAGGGGTTTATTTCACTTATATACAACGGGTTACCAACAATGACTATATATGGTTACTTTTGTATTTATTGATTTTCATATATCCTCTCAAACACATTCATTATGTTTTTATGCGAACATTCGCTTTCATGTCTTGACATCCAAAGCGACAGAATGCATTCACATTTATATGTATAACTGGCAACAACAGCAGAAAACATGCACACGTTGTAAACAATTTGCTGTTTGATTACTTTCTCGTTGTCAATTCCATATAGGCTAATGGCAAAATGACAAGAATAGAACGAAAACTCGGACTTGCGTGAAAATGTAAATTAGTAGTGGTACAGCCACCGTTGGCTTTCCTTCGAAGTTACTGCTAGCCGAGCAGCGAAGTGTGCCCTCCAGATGCGAACCATGCACCATAAATTAGTCCATAGTCTTCCTGGTCTTTTCGTGGAACTGAAAAATGGCAGTAAAATTGAGTAAAATTACGGCAGTCTGAAAAAGCTAAAGGGAAGATTACTAGAATTAACCTGTTATTTTACCCGGATAAAAAGTGCGGAAGGTGATTTCCAGTTTGCTTGTACTGTATCACCAATGTTAATTACGCAGAACTACCGCATACCTCACATAACTGTATCAAACTTTTTGAGTCAATTACAACGGGCTAACAAAGAAAATCCGGAAGAAAATATTCAGCAACCGAATTAATCCGTTTGAATGTTTTGGTAGCCTACGTAATATGCTGTCCCAGCACGAATGCTTAGCATTTTATAAAACGAATACTAAAGCAAGAAAAGAACAGAAGAGCACACGTTATAATTCCAAGACGTTGGCAGGCTATAACCCAAACTAGGCTACTGCGCCGCATTACATACAAGTTTGATTTGAAGTTATGAAAATAAATTGGTTTGCCGCTGCATATTTTCAAACATGGCGGGTAATGGCGGAAAATAAATACAACACAAATGCTGCGAGTACTCGACCAATCAGAAATGTTCAGCGCTGCAAGCTCCACCCAAAAGGTTCCTGTACTTTCGGAAAGTACTACCCCCCGAGCAGGAACGTTTTGGGGGGTAAAACAAAGCCCCCAGAACTAAATTTAGACCCTAGTTCCTGCGGTGGAAACGCACTGAGTTCCTCAAAAGGTTCCTAGTTCCGGGGTATAGTTCCTGCGGTGGAAACGCGGCTAATGACAACCCTTCCATTGACCCCCCCCCCCCCCCAAACACTAACCCATAAACACAGTGACACCCTGCCAAACAAACACTAGGTCCCCTCATCTGCCTGTATTTTCCTGATATGGTTGATCAGGCAGACAGCAAAGCCAGCTTTCTGCTGTTGGGTTAGTAATTCAGCTGTTTAAGCACATCAGTGATGATCCACTCTATGCATGAGGAAAGCCTGGTACTTCCTGTCTCTCCGCACTGCCTACTTCAGGGCATAATTAGCTTAGGGGTAGAGGCCAGTTCTCTAGTTGAAAACTAGAAAAAGCTAGCAGTAGAATTCTGCGTTCCCACAATTCCTCAGTGAGTTGTTGACTAGCACATTGCATTTGTTGATGATCTCATGTGCATTACTTACAGCATTGTCCCAACATGGTACCTTGGCACACCTGCAATGGTTAGGGTTAGATAACCCGAGCTTATTATTACGGTACACAAGCATTCTGTTTTGCTACCTGTGCTGCGGGTGCAGGGACTCCACTTTGGCCAGGAAGTCAGCGTCCTGCTGAGGGAGGAAGTGGGAGGACGAGAGGTACCCTTCACTGTGATCTGAGGGAGAGTGGTCCCCCAGTTCAGCTGCACACACACACACACACACACACGCACATGCATGCACACGCACGCGCACACACACGCGCACGCACACGCACATGCACACACATACACACGTGCGCACACACGGACATGAACACACACACGCGCGCGCACACGCACGCATGCACGCACACGCACGTGCACACATGCATGCACATGCGCATGCACAGACATGCACATACACACACACACATGCATGCACACACGCGCGCACATACAGACACGCACACACACACACGCACGCACACACACACGCACGCACATGCACACACAAAGGCACACACACGCACACACATGCACACACACAAACACACACACACACAGGCACACATGCACATGCACACAAATGCAAATACACACATGCAAACAGGCACACGCCCACACACATCAATAGAATTAGTCACATCACACAGTGCAATGTCTGATCGAAAATTAGCGACATCACACATGCTGTTTATAAAGCTGAGGTGCTTATGCCCATAACAATGGTAATAACAACTACACAGTGACTAAATCCCTTAAGTCAGATTTTTTACCAGAGGCGCTAAGTGAGAATAACCCCTTAACAATGAACATTGGGTTTTAAACTCCATCTGAGCCCAGCGTCCATAGCAATGCAGTATGCAGGACCAGAACAGACGTTCTCTCAGTGTCTTACCCTGAACTGCATAAGATGCCAGAACCACCGCTGAGCTGAGGGGACAGCCTAACCTACAGACAGACAGACATAAATGTAATTGTACATTTATTTACATGTACATTTAAAGGTGTCGTTTCATTTTTCATTTTGTGTAAAAGCAGGTTTTATTTAAATGTTTGTAAAATCATACCCATGCAATCCTATGATTACCTCCATTACCTGCTATAATACTGAGAGAAAGTGCCTGAGCATCTTCCTCAGGACCAATATGGCCACGGTTGCAGTGTATTCTGTTCTTACTGATAAACAGTAGAAGGGAAAGCATACCTTACTCATAAACAAGAACTGGCACCTGAACTTCATAATTTACTTGCGCTTTGAGATTCCAAATAAAACTTTTATTTAGACTTAAAGTTTGCTTGCTTGCGTCATTCAGAATGATTATATTCTACCATTAAAAACAAGCTTCACTCAGGAGCTTACCGTCCCTCTCGGATGTCATTTCTGATCTGTAAAAAATACAAGTGCCTGAAAGAAAGCAGAAACAGGATATTTAGGGTCATGGAATGGTGCTTCCCCAAATACACTGTAAAGGCTAATGGCAGGTATCTATACACATAAATCTACGTCTATACACACTGTGAAGGTTAATGCCAGGGACCTATACATATACATCTACATACAGTTAGTAATGCAGGTGCTGATTACTGAGGCAACTCTAGTCCCGCTAAACATCAGAGTAGTTTAAGCAATTTATTTGAACTTAATGTTGTGGTTGAAGAACTTTGCTTTTATTTCTTCTGTTTTATTGAGTGATAGGACATTTGATTTGCTATATTCACTTTGATGTGGATTCCACTTCTTTTACAATATTCAACTGAATAAAATGTAAATTTTCACTGATTGTGATTTCTGATAATAGTGAATATTTTATACAGAATTATAACTTGAAAACCGAAAGCAAGATAAAAAATCTTTATGTCATTTATAAAAATAAACAGGAAAATTTATAAAAACCACAGAACTGGATATCATACTATATGTAGCTAACTTTATTAAAGCACCAAGTTGCCTGCGCTTAAAACACAAATAAACAGTTAAGCAGACATTTTATGAGCAAAATCAGCATCAAAGCACAGTCTCTGTCACACACACACACACACACACACACAGTCACTTTCTCCCTCAAATGCACAGACACACACACACACACACATACACCACTGCTTCAGCAAACACACACCTTGTTTGTTCATGCTGGAGGGAGTTTGGGTCAGAAATGTAGAACCTCACTCTGAAACTCAGGCAAGAGGTAAGAATACCTGCAAGACAACAGCCAGACAGAGCATTACTGTTACAGCAGCCAGACAGACAGAGCATTACTACTACAGCAGCCAGACAGAGCATTACTGCCACAGAAGCCAGACAGAGCATTACAACTACAGAAGCCAGACAGAGCATTACTGTTACAGCAGCCAGACAGACAGAGCATTACTACTGCAGCAGCCAGACAGCCAGACAGACAGAGCATTACTACTACAGAAGCCAGACAGAGCATTACTGTTGCAGCAGCCAGACAGATAGACAGAGCATTACTGTTACAGCAGCCAGACAGACAGACAGAGCATTACTGTTACAACAGCCAGACAGAGCATTACTGTTACAGCAGCCAGACAGACAGAGCATTACTACTACAGCAGCCAGACAGAGCATTACTGTTACAGAAGCCAGACAGACAGATCATTACTGTTACAGAAGCCAGACAGACAGAGCATTACTGTTACAGCAGCCAGACAGAGCATTACTACTACAGCAGCCAGACAGAGCATTACTGTTACAGAAGCCAGACAGACAGAGCATTACTGTTACAGCAGCCAGACAGAGCATTACTACTACAGCAGCCAGACAGAGCATTACTGTTACAGCAGCCAGACAGACAGAGCATTACTACTACAGCAGCCAGACAGAGCATTACTGTTACAGAAGCCAGACAGAGCATTACTGCCACAGAAGCCAGACAGAGCATTACTGTTACAACAGCCAGACAGAGCATTACTGTTACAGCAGCCAGACAGAGCATTACTGTTACAGCAGCCAGACAGACAGACAGAGCATTACTGTTACAGTGGTCAGACAGAGCATTACTGTTACAGCAGCCAGACAGAGCATTACTGTTACAGTGGTCAGACAGAGCATTACTGATACAGCAGCCAGACAGAGCATTACTGTTACAGCAGCCAGACAGAGCATTACTACTACAGAAGCCAGACAGAGCATTACTGTTACAGCGGCCAGACAGAGCATTACTACTACAGAAGCCAGACAGAGCATTACTGCTACAAACAGCCAGACAGAGCATTACTGTTACAGCAGCCAGACAGAGCATTACTACTACAGAAGCCAGACAGACAGAGCATTACTGCTGGGATTGTAGCTCCAAGGTTGCAGGTTGTGTCCCCATCTTTACTGTCCTTATCTTTACTGTCCCCATCTCTACAGTCCCCATCTTTACTGTCCTTATTTTCACTGTCCCCATCTTTACTGTCCCCATCTTTACTGCCCTTATCTTTACTGTGTCTATCTTTACTGCCCTTATCTTTACTGTCCCCATCTTTACTGTACTTATCTTTACTGTCCCCATCTTTACTGTCCCTATCTTTACTGTCTCCACCTTTACTGCCCTTATCTTTACTGTGCCATCTTTACTGTCTCCACCTTTACTGCCCTTATCTTTACTGTGCCCATCTTTACTGTCTCCATCTTTACTGTCCTTATCTTTACTGTCCCCATCTTTACTGTCCCTATCTTTACTGCCCCCATCTTTACTGCCCTTATCTTTACTGTGCCCATCTTTACTGCCCTTATCTTTACTGTGCCCATCTTTACTGTCTCCATCTTTACTGCCCCTATCTTTACTGTCTCCACCTTTACTGCCCTTATCTTTACTGTGCCATCTTTACTGTCTCCACCTTTACTGCCCTTATCTTTACTGCCCATCTTTACTGTCTCCATCTTTACTGTCCCATCTTTACTTGCCCATCTTTACTGTCTCCACCTTTACTGCCCTTATCTTTACTGTGCCATTTTACTGTCTCCACTTTACTGTCCCTATCTTTACTGCCCTATCTTTACTGCCCCATCTTTACTGCCCTATCTTTACTGTGCCCATCTTTACTGTCTCCACCTTTACTGCCCTTATCTTTACTGTGTCCATATTTACTGTCTCCATCTTTACTGTCCCTATCTTTACTGCCCTTATCTTTACTGCCCCCATCTTTACTGCCCTTATCTTTACTGTGCCCATCTTTACTGTCTCCACCTTTACTTTCTCCATCTTTACTGCCCCTATCTTTACTGTCTCCACCTTTACTAACCATATCTTTACTGTCTCCACCTTTACTGCCCTTATCTTTACTGTGCCCATCTTTACTGTCTCCACCTTTACTTTCTCCATCTTTACTGCCCCTATCTTTACTGTCTCCACCTTTACTGCCCTTATCTTTACTGTGCCCATCTTTACTGTCTCCACCTTTACTGTCTCCATCTTTACTGCCCCTATCTTTACTGTCTCCACCTTTACTGCCCTTATCTTTACTGTGCCCATCTTTACTGTCTCCATCTTTACTGTCCCTATCTTTACTGTGCCCATCTTTACTGTCTCCACCTTTACTGCCCTTATCTTTACTGTGTCCATATTTACTGTCTCCATCTTTACTGTCCCTATCTTTACTGCCCTTATCTTTACTGTGTCTATCTTTACTGCCCTTATCTTTACTGCCCCCATCTTTACTGCCCTTATCTTTACTGTGCCTATCTTTACTGTCTCCACCTTTACTGACCATATCTTTACTGTCTCCACCTTTACTGCCCTTATCTTTACTGTGCCCATCTTTACTTTCTCCATCTTTACTGCCCCTATCTCTACTGTCTCCACCTTTACTGCCCTTATCTTTACTGTGCCCATCTTTACTGTCTCCACCTTTACTGTCTCCATCTTTACTGCCCCTATCTTTACTGTCTCCACCTTTACTGCCCTTATCTTTACTGTGCCCATCTTTACTGTCTCCACCTTTACTGCCCTTATCTTTACTGTGCCCATCTTTACTGTCTCCATCTTTACTGTCCCTATCTTTACTGTGCCCATCTTTACTGTCTCCACCTTTACTGCCCTTATCTTTACTGTGCCCATCTTTACTGTCTCCATCTTTACTGTCCCTATCTTTACTGTCCTTATCTTTACTGTCCTTATCTTTACTGTCCCCATCTTTACTGCCTGTCTCAGCAGCACGTACCCTTTAGCTGCTTCTTGATGGGTTTGCTAGGTTCCAGCCACCTCTGTAATAAAACAGTAAATAAAAACAACAATCAAAACCGGTATTTAATAATTCAAATATATCAAAGAAAACAATTATTTTAATGTCACATATATACATGATATTCTGTGGGCTACGACCATTTATATAAAACTGCAACACTGCGATGACCTTTAAAATCTTTAAAATATCTTAGTTTGTCAACTTACTTTTGTTGCTGAATTTTTGTAATTTTTGTATTTCAGGTTCCATTTCAGACCAAGATCAGGTACACTTAATGCAGACAATGTGTTATTTTAAGGTAAAAACCACATCCTCTTTATAACAGTAATTTCTGTAATGATAAATTTTACTTCACTGACAGATGGTTAACAAATCAGTAACTCTTTGTTAAAGTCACCCATCTAAGGGAGAGGCTCCACCCATTATCCCAGTGAGGGTGAGACTTACAGGTGAGCTGAGTGCATCCTCGCTGTACTGCAGGCTAAAGAACTCCCTCTCCTGCAGGCCCAGGTGGCTGAACGCCATGTCCAACAGCACCTGGCCCAGGTCCTGCTTCTGTAACCCAACCAGCAGAGATAGCATGTTTTACACACCTGTGCAAGGGCCTTTACTGAGCCTGGATCAGTTTGACAGCCAAGGCTGGGACTAGGACTGATCCAGGAAAAGTAGGCTATGTTTTACAGTTTACAGTCCCACTAACTGCAGTGTTTTTATAGTTCACACAGTCACACAAAACACATTGTGTTTTACAGTTCACCCAGTCCCACTAATCACTGTGTTTTTAGGAGTTCACAAAGTCCAACTAACCGCAGTGTGCTTATACAGTTTACACAGTCACACAAAACACAGTGTGTTTTTACATGTCACACAGTCTCACTAAACACAGTGAGTATTTATTTGCCAGGAAAACTTAGACCTGCTGTCAGACTTGTATAACAGGATGTCCTTCAGCCCAAAGGTTGGAGCACATGCACATCTCCCATAAGCTGAAATCAATGGTGAAACTTTAGAAGGACGAGCCACAGCTATGGCTACATCTATCAAAATGAGAAATGCAGATCCTAAGAACTGATCACATCCTCTCAGGTCCAGATAATCTAACATCCAGTTCTGCCAGGTTAAAGATCAGAAGGGAATTCCTACGTACGTTTCACAGGACAGAGTCCCTATCGCACAGGGGTGGGTGCTGTATGTTGCATACACTTGCAGCCCAACAAACTGATGAATATTTTCACCCTTATGAACCTTCCTGGTACAGAATGTGATGAAGTGATCACTGATACCACATGCAATATCTCACAATATGGTGTGACTGCATATGGTATCAGTGACCACTTCATCACATTCTGTACCAGGAAGGTTCATAAAGAAACATTTTCAAGCCATAAAATCATTAAAATCAGATCTTTCAAGAACTACTGTGTTGAGACATTTAGCGAGCAGCTTAGCAAAATGTACTGGTCTGCAGTGGTGGAAAATGATTCTGTTTATGGTGCCTGGGATCTGTTTAATCACTGTTTCCTTCAGGTAGTGAATACTATGGCTCCATATAAGCAAGTTAGGTAAAAGCAGAGACCAAGCCGGTGGCTTAGCTCAGAGATTTTAAATGCTATCAAGCAAAGGGAGGAGGTCTTGCTGAAGTTTAAGAAATCTCATGAGCAAGCAGATACTGATATATAAAAACCATTGCTATTTTTACTGTACATAAATGATATGAGAGATGCATGTTCTTGTAATTGGTTTTCATTTGCAGACGATTCAGCCCTGCTCATCTCACATAAGGATTTGAGTACGCTCCAAAGAATGCTAGGAGAGGTGCTCTCTAAGGTTAGCAATTGGCTGTCTGACAATAGGCTGTCACTTCACTTAGGTAAAACCGAGTCTATTTTGTTCGGATCTAAGCCCAGATTAAAGAAGGCTCCTGGACTCAAGGTAGAATTAGGGACAGAGGTCACAGCAGCAAAAGTAACAGCAGTGAAGTACCTGGGCTGTATGCTGGATGACAGTCTTGGGGAGGAGGGAATAGCCTTACAGGTGCTGGGTAAAATAAACACCTGCACCAAGTTTTTGGCTAGAAAGGCCAATCTGCTTGACAGGGAAAGCCTTAGACGACTAGCAAACAGCCTAGTGCCGTGCCATTTTGATTATGCTAGTGTGGCCTGCTTTGGGGGGCTGTCAGTTTCATTATAGAAGAAACTACAGGTGTCACAGAATAACCTGATCAGGGTTGTGATGGGCCAAGGCCCTTGTGATCATGTTGGGAGGAGCCATTTTCAGGAGCTCAACTGGCTACCAGTTGAGGCCAGAGTAGCCCAGCTTAGGCTCAACATGGTGCACAAAATATTCAATCACAGGGCCCCCAAATATCTTAGCAACTATTTCCCTAGTGTTAGGGAATCACACAGCCATAGAACCAGATCTAGCATAGCAAACCTGCATCCTCTAAGGTGTAGAACAAAGATGGGGCAATGCTCATTTGCTCACACAAGAGCACAGGAGTGGAATGAGTTGCCTTTGACCATAAAACAGGGCTTGAACCTACATAGTTTCAAGGTGAACGTTAGGAAATGGCTCCTAGAAAAAGTCCAAGAGTGTATACTATAATAAGTGTATACTTCTTCCTACTCCTTTTCGGACATGTAATATTTATTTATTTTGTTTATGGATGCTTTACGTTTACTGTTCATTTTATCGGTCATTCGTTTTTTTTGTTTGCGTTTGTTTTCTTATTATTCGTTACTTACTTATTATATGTTTGAAATAAATCAATTCAATTCAATTCAAGAGTAAACTCAGGAGACTGACAGTGGAGGGAGGGTTCCTGCTTTAGTGTATGTAAGATCTGTACATTTTGTAAGATATTTTATTAACAATGTTGTATTTTGTTTAATTTTACTTATAACGATGTAGGCTAATGATAATAATGTTTATGTATACTGTATGTTATGTGCTGAGACCAAGGACCACAATGCAGTGAAGCAGGAACCCTCCCTCCATGTCACTAAGGTTGGTGACACCCGGGGCGGTCGACCGTTGGTGTCACTCGATGTTGTTGACTAGGGGGTGGGTGGGGGGTTGCTGTTGGATGTTGCCGACCAGGGTTATGCATTCAAACGATAAAGCGATTCTCGTCACATTAATACTGCTAATGAAATCGACCGGCAGTAAACTGCATCAGGGAAATTACCTGTTTCAACCAGTCGTAACACACAACACCGCACAAAAAATTTATTGCCAATCATTTCGGTGTCACCCCCCTCTGATGGTGTCACCCGGTGCGGTCCGCACCCCCCCGCACCCCCCTAGTGATGCCTCTGCCACAATGGAAATAAGTTGGTGACTTTTTTGTGCTATCCTTGACAATATTAGGATGCATGACTTGCTGTAACATGTATTTTAATAATTGCCAAATAAACTAAATTAAATTAAACTAAACCCACCTCAACAGCTTATGCTCTGCAGTCAGGTAAAGGTGGTGCAGGGGGTTGTACTTTCCATCTAAAACATGACTGATCTAAAATTAGGGGAATCACACCCCAATAAGCCCTGTGGACCCCCAGCACATGCAGCTCTCTGGCTAGTCTCTCCACTAAGCCTTGTGGACCCTCAGCAAACACAGCTCTCTGGCTAGTCTCTCCACTAAGCCTTGTGGACCCTCAGCAAACACAGCTCTCTGGCTGGTCTCTCCTCTAAGCCCTGTGGACCCCCAGCACACACAGCTCTCTGGCTAGTCTCTCCTCTAAGCCTTGTGGACCCTCAGCAAACACAGCTCTCTGGCTAGTCTCTCCACTAAGCCTTGTGGACCCTCAGCAAACACAGCTCTCTGGCTGGTCTCTCCTCTAAGCCCTGTGGACCCTCAGCACACACAGCTCTCTGGCTGGTCTCTCCTCTAAGCCCTGTGGACCCCCAGCACACACAGCTCTCTGGCTGGTCTCTCCTCTAAGCCCTGTGGACCCCCAGCACACACAGCTCTCTGGCTTGTCTCTCCTCTAAGCCCTGTGGACCCCCAGCACACACAGCTCTCTGGCTGGTCTCTCCTCTGTATCTCCATCGGTCTGGGCATGTACAGATAGAGAGGTGGACAGAACTCACGTTCATCCTGAAGCAGTGGGAGGTGTCATCCAGGAAGCGCACAGTGCAGACCACCTCAGCCTTCATCTTGTCTTTAGTCTCCGCCATGTTCCCCAGACGAGCCCCCAGCACGCCAAACCTGGAATTCATCCCAAACGGGGGGAACCTAGGGGACGTAACGGAGATGTTACTGCTTTTCCACAGAAATGCCCAGTGTTCTGCAAAAATGCGCCATGTTCGGCAGCCCAGTACAGTTTGCACTCCCAGCTTCCACCAAGTGCACACAAGCAGGACAGGCTCAAGGTTTAGTTCAGTTTGTCTCCCAAGTGTGTGATTCCATAGGATTACCTTAGTGCCAAGGTCACATGATCATTTCACCACAGATTCATTGCCGTGAAAGCAGGCGTAAGCCCAAGGGATCAAAATCAAGAATGGACTTTACTCCTGCATTCTACACATGTTGTTCAGAACTTGGGTCTTAACTTTGTTTTCCGTTCTGAGCTTCCCTCTCCTTTAAAACACAAAACTGCAATACAGGCAGACACACATATCCCCATGCACTGCAGCTTAATTCCCATGCACTGCAGCTGAATCCCCATGCACTGCAGCTTAATCCCCATGCACTGCAGCTGTACCCCCATGCACTGCAGCTGAATCCCCATGCCCTGCAGCTGTATGTACTGCATCTGAATCTCCATGCACTGCAGCTGAATCCCCATGCCCTGCAGCTGTATGTACTGCATCTGAATCTCCATGCACTGCAGCTGAATCCCCATGCCCTGCAGCTGTATGTACTGCATCTGAATCTCCATGCACTGCAGCTGAATCCCCATGCCCTGCAGCTGTATGTACTGCATCTGAATCTCCATGCACTGCAGCTGAATCCCCATGCACTGCAGCTGCAGCACGGGCAGAACGGCACCGCAGGAGCAGGCCGATCCCGGTGAGATTTCTCTCACTATCGAGCGGCGAGTGGTGAAGCAGCAGGACTGCAGGCCCCAGCACGGCGAGCTCATGCACTGCTGTGCTACAGAAGAACACACTGCACAACAAGTTCACTGACACACTGAATCTGATGCACCGCTATTGGAAGAAAATTTTAATTCACAGAAAATATCACAGCAGTTATCCGTGTTGCCATGGAGAACAGTCTGTACAGTCTTCAAAATCCAGGATTTTTGTATGACGTCTGACTTAAATCTGTTTTACAGGTATGAATGTTAGGTCTGGCTTAAATCTCTATTTTATGGGTATAAATGTTAGATCTGGCTTAAAGTGACAATCTCGAAGATTTCAGTTTCGTTCTCTATGGCGGTGCCAATGGCGAGAAGCGGTAATTGCAGGTGTGTTTTTGGACCTCACTTTCCATAGATCCAACCGGATCCAACCAGTGTCGCCTGTGTGACGTCAGTCAGTTGGCACGCCAACTAGAACACTTAGGGTAAACGTCCCTATTAAGCCCACGTACCATATAAGCCCACTTGCAACTTCCGAGTCAAATTTAAAAAAACTACATCATCATTTTTTGCTGTGTGATGTTTTTTCGAATGAAGCTGCTTGTTACGTAAATGACACTTTTTATTGTAAGTCAATCACATTTGTCCATATTGAGTTATCGAAGCATATGTGTGGCATGTGCCTGCTGATCCCAGAAGAAGTTGCAAAAAAACTTAGGTGATTTTGGTACCCTCAGAAAATAACATTTTTTGTATATTTCTACTCCTGTTTTTGGAAAGTACTCACTTGTTATCAAAATTTAAGTGATTAGTGTTTTGAATGAGACATATGTTAGAATATTACCTGAATTAGAAATATTGTGTCTTTTGAAATCAAAATATGGGTTTTAGCACGCTAGCAAACAGACCACATGCTGCATCAATACAGTAGCTACATAGTATGGTTCATTGCGATGACATAATGCATGATAAGCATGTATAGTTTATATTTTTGTATGCAGTTTATATTATTATACTGTTAAATAGACAATAAATGTGTATGTTTATCTTTATTTATTTTTTAATTAACATTTTTACCTGGTGGGCTTAAAGGGGACTCTAGCAAAAAAATCACACTGTCTGAGGTGGATGTAAATGAGTATAGCTAATTACTTCTCTACATGACCAATTTATACTTTTCATATTACCTTAGTGCACCATATATAGATTTATTTCATATAGTTGTTTTTTAATGTCATGTGAGTAGAATCAAATATTCTGTCTTTTAACCATAAATTCACTGATGTTCCCTTTAAGCCCACCTGTTCCCATTAAGCCCACTTTACTGTGTTTCAATGGGGATTTTCTCCCTTTTGACCCTTGAACCATTTTCCTCCCTAATTTTGATCTCACCTGATAAATCAGCTCCATAATTCAGATAATTAATACCCATATTTAAATATCAGTGATATTGCATAGGTCAATTAATTCTGGATAGGCCTGTGTTCTCTTAACATTAGCAATAATTTTTTAATCTTTACTTTTCAGATGAGTTTTAGTTTAAGATGACTAAAACACGAAAGAACTACAGTTCATGCCCACGCATGATAGAAGCGCAAGTTCATCCTCTGCAAAGCAGGGCTGTAGGGACCTGGACCATTCTATTTGCGCAATCATGAGGTCATTGAAAATCTACAAAAATAAGATGAAAGCCATGAACGACTTGCTAGCGTAAGACAAAGACAACCACAACGTGGGCTAAAGATTGAAGCAAACAAATAAAATAAAGCTTAGACCACCGTATAACCTGTTATGTTACACTACTAAGATGGAGCATGGAGCAAATGATAGCCTTACTAAAACGATACAATCACCTCAAAGAGCATAGGCCTACGTTTAGTATAGGAGAAAGTAGAAATTGCAGAAATGTTGACATCTTTCTTGTTTATTTTGTTTAAGTTATAGGCTAATGATACATGAGCTTCAATATGTTGTGACTGATGTCTCCTGATAATGAACTGTATGTTTTAATGTTACTCCACAATGAACTGAATGGTTTTAAAATGTGTTTTTACAATGTCTTCAAACTACTATCCTAAATGTGATTAACATTTGAAAAGTTATTGTTTAATTGTAAATCCTGAAATTCACTCATTTACTATCCTTAGAACATTAGTATTGAACTTGAAATTGTTTTTCATTCAGTCAATCGGTCTTCAGAAATCTTCATAAAAACACCTGCACTTTCAACCAGCTGACTGGACCAGAAATTTTGGCCAATTTCAAATGCCAACAGCACACCATAGGATAGAGATACAGACAAAATTACAACACATATTGAAAGATGAAGTATTGAAGAGTAATTTCCACTATAGTTTTGATTTTGTTCGTAAATAGTTTTTTGGCTACATTCCAAAGAAGACATGTTGTAAGTTTAGCTTTTTCTGTGTTGACAACACAGCAAAAAGGCTGGTCATGCCTATTTCAAATGCCATTTACAGGCCATAGGATAGGAGTGGAGACAAAATGAAAATAGCTATTGAGAGCTAAGAGATTACAGATTTGAATAGAACAAGTTTGTATTGTTAAGATTTTTTAAATATATATTTATTTATCAACAAATCATGAAGTGGGCTTATTTGGAACACCCATGGGCTTAAAGGGTACGTTAGGTACCCATTAAGCCCATGCCAGACTTTTGACATATTTTGACAAATTAAACAATAAAAACATTAGAAATTGGTATAAATGAATTATTGACACTTCAAATGAGAGATTAGACTTTCATTATAACTAAAATGTTCTCACTTAAATTGGGGCAGTATACATGAAAAATGTCTGAAAAGCGGATTTGGTGGGCTTAATAGGGACGTTTACCCTACTATTTACTGAATAAAAAACGGTTGTTATAAAAGTAACGTTATGTACATACTCATTCGTTGTCTAACATTAGGCTAACTCAAGATGTCTTTACACTGCTGAGCCGGGTTAAAATGCCGTAGCAAACCTGGGGTAGAATTAGTGATGATCAATTTCTGCAAACGTTCTTTATCCACCTTTTGCCCGGTATGAACATCTTTACACTGCAGAGAAGAATTTGCGGGATTCGCTGTGGCTCTTGCAATTATGTATCTCGTGCACAATAAACAGTCTTTTTCGTGAATGATTGTTGTGTGGTATTTTTGAAACAACTGCCTTGAAAAATGTTACCCCTGGTGTTTCTGGTTTTGCTAGCTAAACTGTTCGAGAATAAAGCTGAGCTGGGTGTTAAATTAGCAATCAGAACAAGAAGAACAAAACAAAAACAAAGGAGATTTCATGAAAAAGGGCATAAAGGCTGAAGGAACATATGAATGGTAAATGGTAAATGGACTGCATTTATATAGCGCTTTTATCCAAAGCGCTTTACAATTGATGCCTCTCATTCGCCAGAGCAGTTAGGGGTTAGGGGTTAGGTGTCTTGCTCAAGGACACTTCGACATGCCCAGTGCGGGGTATGAGGAAGAGTAATAAAACAATAACAATGCTAATCCATACTGCCGTATTCTTTTATTTCGTTTTCTCCTGTATGACGTCTTCAGAAATCAGACCCGGCTCTGCTCCACATACCCCGGCTTTATTCCGATCATTATAATATATTGATGAACTCGATGGCAATGTAAATAACGGTAACGTTAAGGCCAGTTCAGATCAATGATTTGCAACGAGGCGAAACGGTTTTAGAATGTTGCAGAGAAAATTGCAGCAGTGTGAACTGGCTAGTAGCAGAGCCGTTGCCTGCCCTGAGGTTTTAAAAGACCGTCCTTGTCAAATCACCAAGTGCAGTTTTAGAACGTTTACAATTAGACGTCTTGGAATTTTGCAAGTTGCACCCAGTCTCGTTGCGAATCATTGATCTGAACTGGCCTTAAGTTAGCTACACTGCAACGTTGCAACAAGGTAGCATTGCATTCGAGAGACGGTTTGTGAGGTCGGTACGGATCGGTAGCGTTAGCTAGCGTATTTTTCCAATTGTTAGCCGACATTAGATTGTGTTTATTACATGAGCTAGCTAGCTAACGCAACGTTACCTGATATGAGAGATGGATACTGTGCGCAACGTTGTCTAAACTAATGTTGTCTTTCTTGACATGGTCCGGTAGCTAGCGTTAGCTGTGCAAATAGCTATGTAATTTAGTAAAGTTACATTGTCATTAAATGTAATATGAAATCAACATCAAAAAATAATGTGACCTCTCATGTTACACAAAAACTTTTTAGGGTTCCATAACTCCCCCCACCCCCCCTTTCTCTGTTATTGTAACGCTAGCAGACAGCGGAAAAAACAGTATGCCGCTCACACACAAGTGAGTTGAAGAGCGAGCCTGTTGTGTTAATTCCGCCTACCCTCTCTGGCGGACCAACCACTGATGGGTGATGAAAAACGCGTCACTAACTGTGCGCCGCTTGTGATTTTTTCCCCGGAATGTCGCCACAGACACCAAGTTTTTAAATCATGAATTATGATAATAATAATAATAGTATAGCCTAAATTAATATAAAAATAGGCTCAATCACCATTGTGTTACCCAATGCAGCGATAGATAGTGACTTAAAAGACATTTATTTTAATGAAAATCTTTGACATTATTACTTTCAATTTCTGTTTTATGGGTATAAATGTTAAGTCTGGTTTAAATCTCTGTATTATAAGTATAAATGTTAGGTCCAGCTTAAATCTCTGTTTTACGGGTATGAATGGGTCAGGTCTGTCTTAAATCTGTTTCACAAATGAAATTGTTATGTCTGACCTTTTTCAATCATTTTGTTTCAGGAGCTGTAAAATGTTTCAGAAGACCTTTAGCTGAACCCTTAAAAAAACATTACCAGTACTGAATATACAATAAGATAGAGCTGTGACTAGCAGTTCATACCCACAGCCATCTTTCTCCTGTTTGTGCACAAGTCTCAACTGTAACACAGTCTGCAAATGAAGATAATGAGACTGCTGTTACTTAAGATGCACACCAGAGTGACCCATCACTTTGGACTCAGTGATTTTGCCACCAGCACGGGACAGTATTTACCTGAACATTTTCCTCATATTTGATCTGTTCAATGTCTAAGAGTCTTTCTCTGTAAAAAGCTGGCACTACAATGAGAACTCATAGTTTCGAAAACAGTGTAAAACTTTCTCAGTTTTCAAGGACATTGCAGTCCGAAAGCTAAAAAAAGGATAATCACACAAAAGCAGTCTTGCGTGTTACTCAATATGCTTCATTCCTCATTGCTAAAATGTTTGTGCAGCCATACGGCCATTTCCCAGAGGGCTTTCCTGCGGCCAAAGTCTCAGCTGAAATTGACTCCCGTTGCTGGATGGCAGCATCTATCATCGGATTTCCCAGGGGCACTTGCTATTGATCTTCATTTGAAGACTCAGACCACCATAGATACTAAAGCAAACAGAGCTGAAGGGCAGATAAGTTCTAGTGGCACAAATACAAAACACTACAATAATACCACAACAATAGTGCAACAACACTGCAATAACGCTGCAACAATGCTGCAACAACACTGCAATAATGCTGCAACAACACTGCAACAATGCTGCAACAACACTGAAACAACACAGCAATAACAGAGCCTATAACCCTGCCACAACGTGTACAAAATCTGGCTGAAAAATTTCTCCCCTTCAGTCACATCTGTGCAGCCAGTACACTGTGTGACAGTAAAAGTCAATCAGAAACATTGTGCATTACAGCCATTCACCACCTACCACACCCCACTGTGCACTACAACCATTCACCACCTACCGTACCCCACTGTGCACTACAACCATTCACCACCTACCACACCCCACTGCGTACTACAGCCATTCATCACCTACCGCACCCCACTATGCACTACAACCATTCACCACCTACCGCACCCCACTGTGAACTACAGCCATTTACCACCTACCGCACCCCACTGTGCACTACAACCATTCACCACCTACCACACCCCACTGTTCACTACAACCATTCACCACCTACCACACCCCATTGCGCACTACAGCCATTCATCACCACCTACCACACCCCACTGGCTACCGGTCGCTGCCAGGATCCGGTTCAAAGCCCTGACCCTTGCCTACACTGCTGCCAACAGGACAGCCCCCATCTACTTGTAGGACATGACCCGATTCTATGTGCCTGCTCAACCACTCCGCTCTGCAGCAGCAGGGCACCTTGTAACCCCTCCCACCCGCCCAAAGGGATCACAGAGCTTCTCCACCCTAGCTCCCCAGTGGTGGAACGAACTCCCCGTCCCTCTCCAAACCTCCCCCTCACTACCCATCTTCTGCTGTGGCCTGAAGACTCATCTCTTCAGACTATACCTAGACTAACCACCACCACGCTGTGTATTTCACTCTAAATCTCCCCCCTCCCTTTTTTCATGACACTTGTTACATGTTGCCCCATCCCAGCACTTTTCGGCAATTTGTATTTGTCCTAATACTGTAGCTTTTCTTCTGCCTAGTTGGCTCTGCAGAGGTTAGGTCTGAATAGTGTTCACTGTGTGAACTAAACTGTTCTCGGCTAGAAATAGCTGTACAAAATAAGTATTGTACCTTACTGAACCTGTGTTTAGCAGTTGTCTATGACCATGAAATGCACTTTTTGTACGTCGCTTTGGATAAAAGCGTCTGCCAAATAAATGTAATGTAATGTCATCACCTACCGCACCCCACTGTGCACTACAACCATTCACCACCTACCGCACCCCACTGTGCACTACAACCATTCACCACCTACCACACTCCACTGTGCACTACAACCATTCACCACCTACCGCACCCCACTGTGAACTACAGCCATTCACCACCTGCCTCATAAAGACACTTCACAGGTACAGCTATATCACAGCTACATTATCATCTCTTAAAGACAGTCTTTTGAGATTATGTATTATCATCAATTAACAGAACATGCAGAGTAGATGCACAGAGCATGCCTTTATTACCCATTTCCACAACAAACTCCAGTCCAGCAGCAGCCAGTCAGACACCATATTATGACACAGTAGTGAAGGAACCCTAGACAGAGCCATAGCAGGCTGACGTCACACACAGTCTGAAATACAGTCACCCAGACAGAGAACAGCTTCGCACAGAGCAGCTTAAAGCCACCACAGAACTAAAAAGCACAATAAAGTCTCCTCAGCTTAGAGGCTTTTGAAACTTGACTTCATTTTCTTATATTAGACACTTCAACTAAACACTGATTTTGCTATTTTGTCTGAAAAGAAATTGTAACTACTGCAAGTATTGATAGATAAGAAAGGCAGATCTTCCCACTGCTGTACCTAAATTCATAATGATCAGTTTAAAAAGTAGAACTAAAAAGCAGTGGCTGTTCATTTTATGCACTCACCACTGCTTGCAGTTAATTAATATTGTTAGTTAAGTTAACTAATATTGTTAATATGTAGCCTATATAATACAGACAGTAGACCATCCATGAACGGGTCAGCGCTAGGTAGGGTTGTTCAGCTGATCCAATGCTGTATCTAAAATGTGACTCTTTCAGTGTGCCATTTAAATTCTCACTCCCAGGGGTTGCATTTAAACTGATATCTTCAAATACTATTAAAGGCATACTATGCAGGATTTTTTTTTAACTTGCTGTGGTCCTGTGTTAACAATCAAATAGGTCTTCTTCCATTTTCCCCTTAGCTGGGACATTCCACAGTCACCTACAGCAACTCACTCACTCACTCACTCACTCACTCACTCACTCACTCACTCACTCACTCACTCACTCACTCACTCACTCACTCACTCACTCACTCACTCACTCACTCACTCACCCACCCACCCACCCACCCACCCACCCACCCACTCACCCACACACACATGCACTCACTCCCACACTCACTCACATACTCACGCATTCACTCACACACTCGCACTCATGCACTCACATACAATACTGCTTGTGTTTTTGCATAGACTGCATTGTTACTGTTCTTGTTTGTGTTAGTGTTAATCAGTTTAACCTTCAGGGTCCAAGTTGAACTATGCGGTTGTTCCCTGCACTTGGAACGGTAGTTCTCTCTAGGGTTTTCGACATACTTGTTCCTGGTTATGGTTATATACTTTGTTGTACGTCGCTCTGGATAAGAGCGTCTGCCAAATGCCTGTAATGTAATGTAATACTCACGCATTCACTCACACACTCACACTCATGCACTCACACATTCACTCACACACTCATTCACCCACTCACACACACAGGCACACACAAGCACACACACACATACACACACACACTCACTCAATAACACAGTAATACAGTAACACACTCACTCACTTTCATACACTAAAACACTAACTCACTGGCTATGTAAAGGACTGAGTTTAAACATGCTCAGCCTTTGTTTTTAAATCTGTCTCTTATTCCATCTCTCTCTTACCCTTTCCTTCCTTTCTGTCACCCTCTCTACCTCCCTCTCACTCTCTCTTTCTCTCTTCCTCCCTCCCTATCTCTCTCTCTTCCAAGTGCAGTCTGACAGGTCATCGTTCTCCAACAGAGTGATAAATATTTAAAATATTTTCTAACAAAAGCATTGTACACACCCACTTACACACACATAGATGCTCTCTCTCACGCTCTCTCCCACATGCATGCATACAAAAACACATGCACACACACACATACACAAACAAGCACACACATACACACACACACACGCACAAGCACACACATACACACACACACACAAATCACACACACACATGAATGTGCACACACACACGCAAACACACACAAGTACACAGGCACACAAATACAAGCACACACATACACGCGCACACGCACACACACACACACACGCACAAATGCACACACACATGCGCAAACACACACACTGACATACCCTTGATTACAGAGTCTCAGTGCACCCTAAACTTCATAATTTAGACCTTTCATGCGCCCATACTTAGTGAAAACATCTAGGAGGGGAGTCTCTCCCAGTGGTGTAAATGTCACAAGCAAACAGCTCAAACGAGGGAGCAAAACTGCAGCATCCTGCCAATACTGAGGCACTGAAAAAGCGCCCTTTAAGGAGGACTTCAGCATTAAACCTGACAGAAACACCCCAGGCTGCTGTTAGACCCCAGATGAGTGAATGAGTCACCCTCCGGAGCAGGGCAGTGAACACAAACATTAAAACAAAAATGAATCTTCTTTTTGCCTCCCCTTTTGCAGGAGATACTATATGCATTATAGCCAGACGTTCACACTGAATGTGGAGGTGGATGGGGGGGTCGTTGGTGGAGGGGGTTGGGGGTGTTGGTGGAGTGGGTGGGGGTCGTTGTTGGACGGGTGGGTGGGGCGTTAGTGGAGGTGGGTGGGGGGGTCGTTGGTGGAGGGGGTTGGGGGGTGTTGGTGGAGGTGGGTGGGGGGTCGTTGGGGAGGTGGGTGGGTGGGGCGTTAGTGGAGGTGGGTGGGGGGGTCGTTGGTGGAGGGGGTTGGGGGGTGTTGTGGAGGTGGGTGGGGGGGTCGTTGGAGAGGTGGGTGGGTGGGCGTTGTGGAGGTGGGTGGGGGTGTTAGTGGAGGGGGTTGGGGGGTGTTAGTGGAGGTGGGTGGGGGGTCGTTGGTGGAGGTGGGTGGGGGGTTGTTGTGGAGGGGGTCGGGGGGTGTTGGTATTGGAGGTGGGTGGGGGGGTCGTTGGTGGAGGTGGTGTGGGGGGGTTGTTGATGGAGGGGGTTGGGGGGGCAGGGCATTGGTGGAGGTGGATGGGGGGTTGTTGGTGGAGGTGGATGGGGAGGTTGTTGGTGGAGGGGGGTGGGGGAGTTGTTAGTGGAGGTGGGTAGGGGAATTGTTGGTGGAGGTGGGTGGGGCATTGGTGGAGGGGGTTGGGGGGTGTTGGTGCAGATGATACTTGTTGTAATGTTATTTCTTTAACAAGAAACACTGGTTGTTTATCAAATTCAAAATATTAGCAGCACATGAAAATTTGTTTTTGATTGTGATCCACATTTGGTAGCTATTGACTAAAGCAGGACACCACTTAGCTCCCGCTAAAATACTGGGCATTCCAGCGACACTCCTGCTGTGACTGGGTATTTAACACTGCGCACTGATGCTTATCCTAGGTGATCTAAATAAAGAATGCAAGAACATGCCGACTCCTGCAAGTCACAGCCATCTGACCACAGCTCACTGCGAACTGTGAATGACTGACCTTTCCACCTGAAAGAGCTCACAGACTCTCACTCAAACTGCAACTGGGACTGAAGGAAGGGCTAATGTCGGTAGAACACTTTATCCCACTTTGGACAGGAAGACATTCTTCCACATAACAGAAAACACATTTATTTCCAACTTTCCAAAAAGTTGGTCAGTTGATATAAAATTTAACAAAGAATGGGAAAATTATAAAATGATTTATATTATATTCAGTTCTGTAAAGGCACATAGAACTACCATGATTATGAGATATTACTAACGCATTTTGGCTATTTTAATTATATTAAATTTATATCACAAATGATTCATTTTGGGGGGTGATTGTCATGCCCAGCTCCGATACCTGTGGGTGGAGTGAAGATGGGATGCTCTTCCTAAAACCACAGTGTATCTGTGCTCTAATTGGCTATGCTTGGGACAGACATGTGTAGAAGAGGCACAGAGAGAACTTTAACCTGGGTGGAATGGCTGTAATATGTAAATCACAAAGGGTGTCATGGACAGAAACAGCCTTTAGCCCAAAGCTGTGCGCTTGTGCGAGGCAGCTGCCAGTATAGGCTTTTAAATTTACATCCCAGTCATTAAGCAGACACTTTACACAAAGCCATATACACAGAGTCACTCTCACTGTGAGTGTACAGAGTCACTCTTAGTGTGAGTCTACAGAGTCACTCTCACTGTGAGTCTACACACAGAGTCACTCTTACCGTGAGTCTACACACACAGAGTCGCTCTTAGTGTGAGTGTACAGAGTCACTCTCACTGTGAGTCTACACACAGAGTCGCTCTTAGTGTGAGTGTACAGAGTCACTCTCACTGTGAGTCTACAGAGTCACTCTCACTGTGAGTCTACACACAGAGTCACTCTTACTGTGAGTCTACACACAGAGTCACTCTCACTGTGAGTGTACAGAGTCACTCTTATTGTGAGTCTACACACAGAGTTGTTCCTAGTGTGAGTCTACACACAGAGTCACTCTTACTGTGAGTCTACACACAGAGTCGCTCTTACTGTGAGTCCACACACAGAGTTACTCTTAGTGTGAGTCTACATACAGTCACTCTTACTGTGAGTCTACACACACAGTCACTCTCACTGTGAGTCTACAGTGTCACTCTTACCGTGAGTCTACAGAGTCACTCTCACTGTGAGTCTAGAGTCACTCTTACTGTGAGTCTATAGTCACTCTTACTGTGAGTCTATAGTCACTCTTACTGTGAGTCTACACACAGAGTAACTCTTACTGTGAGTCTACAGAATCACTCTCACTGTGAGTCTACAGAATTAGGCCGATACCCATTGATAATTAACATTGAAAAAGAGCACTTAAATTTTGGATGCACCTCAAATAAAGTCTCCAAGACACAATGCAATTTCAAGCACTGAAAACCCAAGATCTGAAACCCAAAAAGAGTCCTCTCGGTCAACTGGTCATGAGACTCACTAACCAACTAAAACCAAACACTGACCAAACTCAGACCAGCACTACTTTACAACCAAAAATTAGAGTAAACCAAATAATTAAACAAACAAAAGATGCCTATCTGGAACATTGGAATAATGAAACCAAAACACAAAACAAACTTAATTGCTACTTGGCCTTAAACCAAGAATACAATTTGGCAGAGTATCTCTTCTCTGTCAGAGATACAAAGCAGAGACAAATCCTGACCAAGTACAGGCTCAGTGACCACACCTTAGCAATTGAAAAAGAAAGGCACAAAAAAACATAGGTACCAAAAAGAAGAGCGAATATGTGGTCACTGCAAGACAGGAGAGGTGGAAACAGAGATGCACTTCCTCCTTACTTGCACAAAATATTTACAAATTAGAAAAAAATATTTCCAAAAATTATCCTAAATTATAAATAATTTTTATTTCATATCAAAAAAAGAAAAATGTGCTATTCTTCTTGGGGAAGGAACAACAGCCCCAATTGCAGAACAGTTCATTTCAGCCTGTCATAACCAGAGGGACAGTGAGTGACCACCCACCCCATATAAACATGTGAGTATTTATTGATTTACTTATGCTGTTATTGAGAGAGAGAGAGAGAGAGAGAGAGAGATTTACCTGCAGTGGAAACACATGGCTTGCTAGGGGATTAATCATTAATCTCGTCATTTCCTTTCCACAGAAACACACCTGAGACCAGCAGGGGCAGCTCTCGCAAAGGGATCCAAGTTTAGCTGCTCACCCACTAAGCAACAACCATTTTGACGTTTAACCACGACCAAATTCAGAGACTGCAACAGCAGACCGGCCTGTAAAACTCTGGCACAGCACAACACGACTCTCACTGTGTCCACACCTGAATGACTGCAGCTTAATTAAACAACTCTTCTGCTTGTTTTCCTTAAACGCCTTTCTGCTTCATCCTGCTTACTTTTATTCCTGAATGCAAGCCGCACTGGGCTAGTCAACTATACGTGCATATAGCCTACGTTATACGTTTTTAGACAGATGGTTTTTATAAACACAGATATAATTCTAACAGGTTACGTATAAAGCACATTTACGATAAAATGCGATAAAACATAGTATTATCTCTCTATTTCTCTTCCCCAAAGCTGTAATCTGACCCAGTCGAAAAAATACACCCTATTCCAAAAATAGGACGAGAAATAGGCTATAGCTGAAAAGTTAGTGGCTAACCTACGTTAACTTGATTTGATAATGACTGTCAACCACTGACACAGTATCCAAACTCGGAGAATGTAGCGTAGGCTATAACTAGTTATCTCAACAGTAGTTCCATTCGGGACGAATATAACTGCGAGAAATAAAAAAGTTAAGCTAGCGAGCTAGCTAATTAGGCACAATCAAACACCAACACGGGCGGCTGTCAACCTTATTGCAACCCCACCAGGATCTAGCTAACTACAAACATTTCCCTGTCCAAAACACAGACAAACTCTACACGCTCTAACTTGCGAAATAGCTCACTAGGTCCAAGCTGTCTAACGTGTTACGTTGTCGTTACCTACCAGACTTGGCCAGACCAGCAAAAGTAAATATTTTAGAGAGAAATTACCTGAAACATCAAGAATGTTGTGCTTTTAATTTATTATCCAAACGTAGCAGTTTTCTAGGTCGATGTAAAGTATCCACACGACTTCTTGAAAACCGAGAACAGGTGTCAACAGCTAGCAAGCTAGTTACGATTTTCAGGAAGCAGAACGTTTTCCCTTTCCTCACAGTGCCGTATGCCCTCCGCCTCTCCCCTGGAATCCCGATTTGCGCGAAGAATTTCTCGGTAATCTTCGGAATTCATCGGACACTCGAGCGATTTCGACAACTGCTTTTCTTCTGCGAGTTTGTTTGCATCGAGAATCAGCGCAACAATGTTGTGACATCCAGGCTATGATTTCTTTCGCTATATTGAAACACCATTCTTATATTATACCTTAGCTCATAATCTATGTCTTTGTTTTTAAGATTGATTTACAAATTGAGATCTCATATATATCCAGCCATGTGCATAAAATGTTGTGCATAACAGATCTTTTATGTTATTGTTCATCTTGTCAGGATATAGTTAGGACAATAAAATCTGATAAGACATAAAAATATTTGTTCACACGGATAACGAATCATGAGTAGAGCACATTATAGCTCTGTTAATGATTACAATAATATGTACCATCAGCCGCTGAAGGGTTGCAGGCAGACAGAATAATGAACTTTAGGTTATCTGTTTTTCCCCCTTCAAGGTCAAATTATTCCAAATTTGACAGAAAGCCATAAGGTGTGGCAGATGGGGATTATGATATACTACTCTGACACCTGCTGGTGTTCCAGAATATTGCATTTTCCATGCACAAATATGTAAACCAGTGAAACATTTTATATACACAAGAACTGCCTGCTGGTCTGAAGACTCATCTCTTCAGAATATACCTGGACTAACTAACTATCACTGCTCTGCAGGGCACTCCCAATCTGGGTTCATTTTTATGAACCCAGCAATATTTCCGATATTCAACAATAGATGCTACAGATTGTAAACTTCCCTTCTCCTAACTTTTCCTGAACTGTGCATCTGATTGTGGCGTCGCTACTATTCCGCGTTTCAGGTAGGCGTATCTTTACTTAATTTGTTCCTGCTGTTGTTAGTTAGAGAATATAGTTGTGCGTTAGTTCAGATAATCTCTCTTAAATTTGTCTCAGCTGTTCTTAGTTGGAGAACATAGTGGTGCGTTTGTTCAGATAATCGGTCTTTAATTTGTCTCAGCTTTTACTAGTTAGAGAACATCGTTGTGCGTTAGTTCAGATAATCGCTCTTTATTTCAGTTCTTGTTAGTTAGAGAACATAATTGTGCTTTAGTTGAACAGTGTATGCAGTCGTGATACTGTTAAATAGCCCTGTATTGTCTTGCTAATTTCGAGCAGTTTCACCTGGTGCTATTCTGCCCTAACGAGCTCATTGCAATTACGTAATTGCCACCACCTATTTTTAAACTCCAACTGAAGCTGCTGGAGGCGTAGGCCGCCTCGTGGTCAGTTTGTCACGTGTCTAACCCTGATTCCCTTGTGCCCGTTGCCTCGCTCCAGACGGGTCATCTACCGCAGGCGCAACATATCTAACCTGCCACCCCTGTGCACATCTCAGGAACTCACTGTTGTGGGTGAACTATGGAACTGTCAGTCAGCTGTCCCAAAAGCTGACTTCATTACTGCCTTTTATGTCTATATGTGTGATATGTTGTTTTTATCTGCTGCTGTAACACCCAAATTTCCCCACCTGGGGATTAATAAAGTCTATTTTATCTTAGCCAAAGCAAAGTCTCTTGACTTCCTGGCTCACAGAGTAACCACAATTGCAGTAGGAGAATTTTAACGGATTGTTAATTTTTCTTAATTGTGCATTTGTTGGTCTGAGGGATTCGTTATCCTGACAAGAAAGGGCTGTAGATGAAGAAAAAGCCACATATTGACATAAAAATGAACAGTTTGTTAGAATTGCGGTATTGCATTTGAGCTTTGCAAACAACGTGCCTAACCGGACAGGATAGAGTTTGAAAAGCACTGGTCTGCAACATCAGTAGCAAGCAATCACTGCATTCTTAATTGAACATCATCATCCCCACATTACCACTGAAACAAGCAGAGAAGCACTTTGCAGGTTCATAAAGACAGAACATTGATTACAGCAGTCCGAAGCACGATTAAAATAATTTTTTTCTGCCAAAGTAACGTGCGCTCTGAGGATGGGCCCAGATCTCTGACACGTCAGGTGCAGGTGCAATCATAGAGAAAATAAAGCAAACTAACAGAAAAGTAAATCAGGAATGTTAAGTCTACCTTTAGTAAAAGGCTGGTTGGAAAATAAAAAGCAAGCAGAGTAAAAGACCAGTACAAACAGTGAGCCTGAAGCTGATTTAGGTCATTTTCATTTTTATTGTATATAAAAGCAAAGACAACATTTTTAACAGTAAGACTTTTGGTAGCGAGGGCGAGCTCCGGGTCCAGCAAACTCGTCGGACCAGGAGCGGCGGGAGTCGGCCACCAACAAGGTCCCGCGGTACCGGATCAGGATGTCAGATCTACTTCCTAGAGGCTTCATCCACATCTGGAAACAGACCAGAGCAAGTCAGCAAACCAGCTCTAACCAGGGAGCCCCATCTCCTGACTCTGTAACCAGGGAAGCCCACCTCCTGACTGTCAAACCAGGGAGGTATCAGACAACATTCCATGCCTGTTGTGTAAACCTTCAGCATGAAAATATTGAAGTATTTTAAAGGCCGAGCAATAGCAATATTCTCTTTGAAGCTCTCACGGGCATAAGCGAACATGAAAAACACAGACAGATACAGAATGACAAAAAAATGAGTAAATGTAAGGGCGGCTCACATTTCTGGTAGCGTGCCACAAGAGATCTGGAGACGGCCTGGCGGATTGCTGCAGAGAGAGAGAGAGAGAGAGATAGTGGAAATTGCGATCTCAGGGGTCACATCTCTCCTGCATCCTGTGAACAATCAGGCTGTTAACAATCATTCTGATTATCAAGACATTTTATAAAGCAATAACTGTGACAGACAGCTACAATACAATATAAAGCTTGCAACAGGCACACCCTGGACCACATTGACGAAGTTCTCCTAGGCGGCAAGATTCTTCTTTAAAATGGTGCATATGACATGTTGATTGAGTGAAATTGTAGCTGTGTGCAACAGACTCCTTGTGAATGCGTGCATTACTGGAAAGTACACAGACTGTCAGGCTGTCACGCCGACCTCCTTGACAGTGTGTCTTTATTGGACACCGAATAAATAAAATAAGAGATGCAATGAAAAGTCTCGTTAGGGTTATGTCTGTATTACTTAGGTGAACACATCTTACACATCCATGATAATTTTGGCGTAGAAAATAACGTTAGGTAGCTACCTAGTAAGTGCTATGCATAAGAGTGGCTAACAACAAGACTAAGGTGGTCATAAAATTTTTCCCGACCGTGAAGAACGCCTTACTCGTTTACATTTTGAATAGATGTGGCTAGACTGGCTAAATCTATCGTGGTTTCCGTGGCAGCACTGTCGACACAAGCAATATCGGACGGGAATTTTGACTACGTAGCGTAGTTAAGCAAAAACTTGAAGGACAGCTAAGGCTGATATATAACGGCGGTTAAGAAAGCATGTTACAATGTTGTAGGTAGAGAATGAAGAGCAGATGAAGCACACAGCATTACCCAACGTTAGACAGATAGTTAATGTTAGCGACCATGTAGAACGGAGGCTAGTATTTGAGGTTAATTAGCATTAGCTATTGAGTCAGTTAAGAGTTGTTTTCTTACCTTGGTAGTTGCAAAAATACACATGGCATGTAATGAATAGCCTTTCTCCAATTTGCCGGTTGAGTCTTTAGTCGTTGTGAAAATCCTATGAACGCGAGTGATGTTTATATTTGGGAGCTCCTATTGACAGCGGGTGTAGAAGGTCGCCATTGCTAAACCGGGAAGAACCGAGCAGTACTAATTACGGGAGCTAGCCTGGAGCTATGAGGCTAAGGGCACGTCATCGTTGATGATCCTTGATAGTTTACCAAGCAAGCATTGTAATCGGTGGCACGGTGGCTCAGTGGGTAGCGCTGTCGCCTCACAGTACGAAGGTCGTGATATCGAATCTCGGCTCTGTGCGGAGTTTGCATGTTCTCCCCGTGTCCACCTAGGTTTCCCCAATCCGAAAAACATGCATACAGGTTAATCGGAGATACTAAATCGGCCAGGGTTGTGAGTTAGAGGCAGGAATACACTTTGAGTGTATTCCTGCCCCTCGCTCAGAACCAGCTGGGGTAGTCCCCCCCAGCCATCTTGCTCAGGTACGGTAGATAAGGTAGGGTCGTTTTTTGAAATAGATCCATAATAGACATAGTCTAGATCCGTGTTTATTGTGTATCTATGAGGTGTTTGCCATACTTCCCAGCGAACGCGAGACGATATGTTTATTGCGTTGACTTATTAACCGGCTACAATATTGCAAAGGAATGTGGATTGAACGTGAGCTCTTGTGCGCTTACCGGCCGGCCTGTGTTGTTCTTTAATACCACGGACAGGTTTGCTAATGATATTTGACGCATTGCGTGTCACGGTGCTGCACTAAGAAAGTGACAGCCTGGTGAACCTCCGGTTTAAGGATTGAATCCCGCCTCGCACTCAGGCAGATAATTTCCTCTTTTACACTAAGGTTTTCTTACGCTTATATTTGCTTTAGCAAAACTGACTGACGGCCACCCATATGCATTTCATGACGGCAAACGTATTCCTTTTATTAAAAAGTTACCAGTTCACCACTCTGCCATTTCTACTAACTACATTTCTTCGCTTGGCTACCGTACAAAACCTTATCGGCAAACGCCACGTTTCTACATTTATGTCACCTCGCCCTGTTCTCTATCTATCTGTACGTTGTGCAACTCCCCATTAAAACATTACATTTAAAATCAAGTTTCACCCAAAAGTATAGCTACTAGTGCTGAACATGAGAAAAACACAACATCTCTCCGCGCCGGCCAGCCGTGTATAGGTGTAACGCCGTCCCACGGAAACTACGGTTCGAATCCGCCCGTGGGCAAATAAATAATCGTTCATAATCGTTCATAATTGATTTGTTCTTCACAGAAGTGTCTCAGATAACGCTTCTTCTTTTTTTAGGTTTGATATTAACATGATATTTGTTCTCCACCTCCATTTTATTATGGAGAGGATCAGGAAATCTTTTCTGCCGAATGAATACATATAAAGTTATCAAAGTAATTACATCAGATCAATTATTGCAACAGTACAAATAGGATTACAACATTACATGATACAATTCTTAATAAACACAACAACAGCCAAGTATAAATGTAAAGCTATATTTGTATTTTCGTTCGTAACAGTATTAGCAGGGTTGATATGCACAAGCATGAAATGTGATTGGGGCTGGGACTGGAGCAGGTGGATTTACCAAGGCTGCAAGGTGACAACAAGGTGCACACATGCAGTCGGACTCCCTGCAGTCGCATGCTGCCGCGGCTGCTGGGTCTCCTGAAGCTCCTCGGAGCTTGGGTGTTAAGAGAAGCACTGGCATTGGTCTGCTTTTGCCAAGTACTTCATGGGCCACTTCTGAAGCAGAAATTATATTTTTATATACAGTGAGCTCCATAACGTTAGGGACAAAGCTGTATTTTCTTTACATGATTCTGTACTTCATAATTTTAGATTTGTAATCAAACAATTCGCAAATTCGCATGTGGTTAAAGTGCAGCTATCAGCTCTCAGCTCTTATGAAAGGTTATTTTAATACATTTTGATTTCACCCTGTAGAAATGACAGCACTCTCTATGCGTACATACAACCCCAATTCCAAAAAAGCAGAGACAGTATGGAAAATGCTAATAAAAACAAAAAGGTGTGATAATGTTAAATATTGTACATTTTATTTACCCTGTACTATATTTAAAACACTACAACAGCACATTATTTGACGTTTTACCTTGTGAATTTAATTGTTTTTTGAAAATATACACTAATTTCAAATCTGTTGACTGCAACACGCTCCAAAAAAGTTGGGACAGTCGAGTGTTTACCACTATGTAACATCACCATTTCTTTTAATAATGCTTATTAAATTTGGGCAATATTTTTCAAGTCAAAGTTTAAAAATGACTGCTTTCTGTTTTATTTGCATTTCATTTACCGTCTCAACTTTTTTAGAATTGGGGATGTACGTACATATTTTCAGGGTGCCATAATGTTCAGGACAAATGGATTCACATGCGTTTCTGATTAGTCAGGTGTGTTCAATTGCTTCTTCAGTACAATTATAAGGGATGCCAATGGAAGGAAGCCATTATGAGACTGGCATATATATATAAAAACAGTCAGAGACATAGGCCAAACCTTAAGCTTACCAAAGTCAACTGCTTGGAACATCATTAAGAACGAGAGCACTGGTGAGCTCAGTAATCATAAAGGGCCTGGTAGGCCAAGGTGGACCTATACAGTTGATGACCAAAGAATTCTCGCTATAATGAAATAACATTAACTGTAAAACAGAGACCTGGACAGTAAAATTTGGGGAGGGTTTATATTTTCATGGGAACTGTACATCATGATGCTGTATAAATGGTAGGTTCTTTATGCCCTTGACCTTATGTTTTGCCATTTTGATACACAGCCTTGTGTAGCTCTATCACGCAGTATTATCAAATTCTCAACATGAAAATTATTATTGTTATTATAATGATTTTCCACTGATCTCCCTTTTTTGTGCGTTGTCAATCCAGGGGATAGGGTGGGAGGGGTAGTTAATATGAATTGCATTACACAAATTCTGTATTGTCTGAAGGTGGAGGCAGCAATATTTGTACTGTGTCCTGTTCTATATTGAATAGTTAAACTGACTAATAATAATAATAATAATAATGGTAAGTATAGAAACATATAGATAGGAAAGAGTTTGTTAAGATGGCTGCATGACAGTACTGACAATGAACAATTAGAGATGGCATTACTTATTGCCTTGACAGCAATAGTGTAAATAATTTTTTTTTAAATGTATGTCCAGACCGTGACGTGTTACACGAGGCACATGTAAAGGGGGCAATACCATTAATGATGATGATACCAGCAATAATATAGCGAGGGGGAAATTAAACATATTGTAAATTAAACCCTAATATGATTGCAGGGCCACGGTAATAATAGCTGATGTATTGAGACACAAACGTGCACGTATACACATGTCCCATTTACCTGCAGTATTCTCACATGAAAGTGTTATTATGTACGGACAAGCCAACAAACGGGACGTGAAAACCAATAATGAAATCAAATAGGAAAAATGAAACTACTGGTCTTAAAGCTGAAATTATGACAGAATACCTCGATGACATCAATATAAAACAGGAACCTGTTCGTAATAAAATTATTAAGACTTACCGAAGCGTAGGTACCACAAAATAACCGCAAAACGCCTTATTTAATATTCGAATTTATTTGTCTATACGCTGTCATTAATTCATTCAGAGAATGAATGGGGAAAGTTAAGGGCAGAGACGAAAATGGTCTTCCTGCATCCGGGACGGAACAGCGCCGCGAAAAAATACGTGCGGCCGAAAATATATTACATCCGTAGTGTTAAGAACTACCGTTGAGAACGAACGGTAAAAGTTAAGGGAAGTTAAGCTTAACTATCCACGGCTCGGGCGAACATACCAATTACAGACTTATAGCGACTGTTATATATACCGCTCGATAAGGATTAAAAGCTCGCTCATGGTTAGATTAGGCCTACTCCATTAACTTGGCACTATGCTCCGTGATCATGTCAACCTTCACCTACATGCCCATCCTGCTGAAAACATATTGTTTCAACGACGCAATTTGATAATTTCGTCCTAATTTCTCTCACACTGTTGTTATTTCCTCATATGCAAAGCCTGCTGGGACATATGCGTCTACTCCTATTCTCCACAATCAAGTTTTCCGGTTGTAGCTTAGCAAAACAGCGAAGAGGATTCCCACCTGCAGATAAGCCTATGAAAATGGCTTATAAACCTTAGGAAGACTGAAAGTGCATCTCCAGGAAATAACAGACAACGGAGCAGGACAACAGGCTACAGAAATTGCGACCTAGGAAGCTTTAATTCTACGGGCTTGCTGATTGTTTTCTCTATCAAGGCTCGTTGGATGGCCGGCAAATCCGTGAGTACAACATATTTCACCTGCGTTTCTGTTGCGTTTAGACGCTTTGTGACAGCCACTGTTTGTATACATAAGATGTATTTGAAAGCAATGCTACCCAATATTTGCTGAATTCTTTCAAGTGACTTGGCCCTGTGTTTTGTAACAACGTGACTCACTGCAACAGAATAGCAGGTGAACTGAGGGTAACGGCTTGGTGCTTCGGTGCTAGCCAGCAAGCTAACAGAGACACTCATTCATGCTAAAGTTGGGTATACATAAGTGCGTTTGAACATGATTATTTACAAGACTACTGTACAAAATCCCACAGGCTATTTACAGTTAAGCAGCGCTCTGTAGGCCTACATGCAAACAGTTTGGCTATTTACAACAATAATATACATTTCATGCAACCCCCCCGCTAGCTAGCTAGCTAGCTTGCTTAGTCTTTGTCAGGATCGCCACAATATTATTTGTGACTGTGAGGCTATGCTAACTACAAATATTGCACTTCGCTTAGCTGCGACGCTAGCTATAGCCTATGTCGAACGTTTGTGGAGCACGTTGTTAATGTAGATTTCTATCTTTCAATACAAGTGGGAACAAGTTGTAGCGATCCATCGATGTAGTTATATCAGCCATTTGGCTGACGATCGCTGTGTTAATATGGATTCCTTACAATAGAAAAGACGTGTCATTTCATGCCGTGCTCTACATGGCCGTACGTTCTTCATATGGGAACGATTAATTTATAAGTGGTCGTCTGCTGCCACCCTGTGGAATGTTTTATGAACTGCAGGTACGCTGGCTTATTGGGATGGCAGGTATGCCATCCCGCCAAGTTACGCCTTGGCGGGGGCATGCCCCCATACCTATACAGCACCGAGAGTTTGGCACTTTTCAGGGTTCCCCACAGAAATAACCACAACAGCCACAGACACTCAGCCCTTAAAAACATTAAATTCTGTACATTCTGACCCCATTTCAACAGACAGAATTGATAAACAACTTCACATGTCCACACAATAAAGCCCCAAACTAAGGGGATTTTGCGTTTTCTCCTTCTTCTTCTTCTCTTTCTTCTTCTTCTCATTCTTATTTTTCCTGCCGCCTATCCCACTAACAACATGTCTCCCCATTGGACATTTCACTGACACCAGCCAAATCTGCACCTACACGACCCAATCAAAAACGCGCATACACACGCAAAATACCCATACATTTTTATTCTGAAACATTTCCCGTTCAAACAGCTAGTCCGCCTGTGGCCTAGTGGGTAAGGTTACAGTCTTGGGAACATGGGGTCGTAGGTTCAAGCCCAGCTTAGAACACGTTTCTTTAACCTGCTTCAACCCTCACTAATAATTGTCTACTAGCCTACTTATCAATTATTGCTTTTGCACCATATTTACCCGCCGTTCACGTTTCAGTTATTAACCGGCTACAATATTGCTAAGCCACATGGATTCAACGGGAGCTCTTCTGTGCTTACTGGCCTGTGTTCTTTAAAACCACCGGCAGGTTTGCTAATGATATTTCACGCATTGCATAGCTATGGCATTAGCTAACGAAGTCACGGCAAATGTATTCCTTTCATTAAAAAGTTACACCAGTTCACCACTGTGCCATTTCTATTAACTATATTTCTTCACTTGGCTACCGTACAAAACCTTAATATCAGCAAACGCCACGTTTCTACATTCATGTAACCTCGCCCTGTTCTCTATCTAGCCGCATACGCTACAAACAATTACTACTTATGTACATTCTGTAACTCTGCAGGTTGAACAGCTAATCCGTCTGTGGCCTCGTGGGTAAGGTTACAGGCTTGGGAACACTGGGTCGGATGTTCAAGCCCAGCTTGGAACCCGTTTCTTTAACTTGCTTCGACCCTCACTAATAATTGTCTACTACTTCTTAATTATTGCTTTTGCACCATATCTACCCGCCGTTCACCGTTCAGTTATTAACCGGCTACAATATTGCTAAGATGCATTATGACTTACCGTCTGTACGTTCAGTTATTGACCGCCTACAATATTGCTAAGCCATATGGATTCAATGGAAGCTCTTCTGTGCTTACTGGCTTGTGTTCTTCTTTAAAACCACCGGCAGGTTCGCTAATGATATTTCACGCATTGCATAGCTATGGCATTAGCTAACGAAGTCACACACTGGTAAACCTCACTCACTCACGGCCACCCATATGCATTTCATGACGCAAATGTATTCCTTTTATTTAAAAGTTACATCGGTTCACCACTGTGCCATTTCTACTAACTATATTTCTTCACTTGGCTACCGTACAAAACCTTAATCTCAGCAAACGCCACGTTTCTACATTCATGTTACCTCGCCCTGTTCTCTACCTAGCCACATAGGCTACACACAATTACAACGTATGTACGTTCTGCAAATCCGCATTAAAACATTACATTTAAAATCATGATTCACTCATAATTATAACTACTAGCACTGAACATGAGAAAAACACATTAGTGCAAAAGATTACATTACAGGCAAATAATGTGTGCAATGTTATTTGACCCTCCCCTTCAACAACTAACGTTCAATACAGACTGTTATATATACCATTTGATAAGGAATATAAGCTCGCTCATGGTCACTCCATTTACTTCGCACTATACTCCGTGATCATGTCAACCTTCACCTACATGCCCATTCTGCTAAAAACATATTGTTTCAACTACGGGATTTCGTCATTTCATTTTAATTTCTCTCACACTGTTTTTATTCTCTCACATGCAAAGCCTGCTGGGACATATGCTCCTATTCTCCACTATCATGTTTTCCGGTTCTAGTTTAGCAAAATGGCGAAGAGGATTCCTACCTGCAGATTAGCCTATCAAAATGCCTTATAAACCTTACAAACACTAAAAGTGCATCTCCATGAAATAACAGACAATGGAGCAGGACAGAAGGATAAACCTTACAAACACTAATAGTGCATCTCCACGAAATAACAGACAACGGAGCAGGACAGAAGGCTACACAAGTTGCGACCTAGGGAGTTATAATTCTACGGGCGTGTTGATTACTTTGTCAGTCAAGGCTCGTTGGATGGACGTCAAATCCGTGAGTACATACCATATTCCATCTGCGTTTCTGATGCGTTTACGCTTACGCCACTGCATCGTTTCTCACAGCCACTGTTTTACATATATAGCAAACCGAAACTGCTGAACGGTACACGCTCATCAGACTGTACAGATTCACACAACGATAGCCGTAATCCACAACCGTTTCTTGCAGGGTCGCATTTCTCACTCTCATAATAAAACGCTTTGCAAAAAGAACTGATATCTCATAAAAAACCGTTTTCAACGTACAAAAATGCCAAGTTACTAAAAAGTATTGATATCAAAATGACGCCAAGTTACGATACTACAAACAATATAGGCTATCTTGCCTCACCGAAATGACATAAGATGTATCTCAAAGCAATGCTACCCAATATTTCCTCAGTTCTTTCAAGTCACTTGGCCCTGTGTATAAGCATGCACTACATGAACAGGCCAAATATATGTGTGGATGGCTCTCTCACAGTCAAGATTGATTGAATAGGTGTGTGTATGTCCAATTTGTATTGGTATGTAGGCCTATGTATTTCGCTGCCCAGGCTTTCTGTTGCGTGAATGATAGTATGTTTCTTGGTACAAGTGTGTTCGTGAATGTGAATGTAAGATGCTGCCAGGGAAATGTCCCCATGCGCATAAAGAAGTTCTCTATGTATGTATGTACAATATGTGTTTTACATGCAGTATTTATTGTACGTAGCAAATATACAATAACTTGCACATGTACTCAAATTCAGTTCAGAAGCAAGTATAACCATGTTTTCCGGAGAAATGTGCTTCCTGTCGTTGCTCAGCAGCAGTTCTGTACATTAATGAATTTATACATTAATTTCAATGTACAATGTTCAATGTGTTCCATGAGGCAATTCGAAATATTTGTCTCTTTGATTAGACAGAAAGTTTGCATGACATTGTGAAATGGTAAGATTAGAAAACACAGGGCCAAGTGACTTGAAAGAACTGAGGAAATATTGGGTAGCATTGCTTTGAGATACATCTTATGTCATTTCGGTGAGGCAAGATAGCCTATATTGTTTGTAGTATCGTAACTTGGCGTCATTTTGATATCAATACTTTTTAGTAACTTGGCATTTTTGTACGTTGAAAACGTGTTTTTTATGAGATTACACTCTACACAGCCAAACGGTCATCACATGGGAGCAATTCATTTATAAGTGGTCGTCTGCTGCCACCCTGTGGAATGTTTTATGAACTGCAGGTATGCTGGTTTATTGCACTCTAAATGGCCAAACGGTCATCGCATGGGAACAATGCATTTGTAAGTGGTCCTCTGGTGCCACCCTGTGGAATGTTTTATGAACTGCAGGTATGCTGGCTTTTTACACTCTAAATGGCCAAACGGTCATCGCATGGGAACAATGCATTTGTAAGTGTTCCTCTGCTGCCACCCTGTGGAATGTTTTATGAACTGCATGTGCGCTGGGTTAGGGTTAGGGTTGGGGTTAGGGTTAGGGTTAGGGTTAGGGTTAGGGTTAGGGGTTAGGGGTTAGGGTTAGGGTTAGGGTTAGGGTTAGGGTTAGGGTTAGGGTTAGGGTTAGGGTTAGGGTTAGGGTTAGGGGTTAGGGTTAGGGTTAGGGTTAGGGTTAGGGTTTAGGGGTTAGGGTTAGGGTTAGGGTTAGGGTTAGGGTTAGGGTTAGGGGGGGTTAGGGTTAGGGTTAGGGTTAGGGTTAGGGCTATGGTTAGGGTTAGGGTTAGGCCACCTGTGGGTGAGGGTTAGGGTTAGGGTTAGGGTTAGGCCTATGTTTAGGGTTAGGGTTAGGGTTAGGCCACCCCTGGGTGAGGGTTAGGGTTAGGGTTAGAGCTATGGTTAGGGTTAGGGTTAGGGTTAGGGTTAGGCCACCTGTGGGTGAGGGTTAGGGTTAGGCCTAGGGTTAGGGTTAGGGTTAGGGCTATGGTTAGGGTTAGGCCACCTGTGGGTGAGGGTTAGGGTTAGGCCTAGGGTTAGGGCTAGGGTTAGGGTTAGGGTTAGGGTTAGGGTTAGGCCACCCGTGGGTGAGGGTTAGGGTTAGGGTTAGGGTTAGGCCACCCGTTTGTGAGGGTTAGGGTTAGGGTTAGGGCTAGGGTTAGGGTTAGGGTTGGGGTTAGGGTTAGGGTTAGGGTTAGGGTTAGGGGTTAGGGTTAGGGTTAATGTTAGGGTTAGGGTTAGGGCTATGGTTAGGTTTAGGTTTAGGGTTAGGGCTATGGTTAGGGTTAGGGTTAGGGTTAGGGTTAGGGTTAGGGTTAGGGTTAGGGTTAGGCCACCTGTGGGTGAGGGTTAGGGTTAGGGTTAGGGTTAGGCCTATGTTTAGGGTTAGGGTTAGGGTTAGGCCACCCCTGGGTGAGGGTTAGGGTTAGGGTTAGAGCTATGGTTAGGGTTAGGGTTAGGGTTAGGGTTAGGGTTAGGGTTAGGGTTAGGGTTAGGGTTAGGGTTAGGGTTAGGTTAGGGTTAGGGTCAGGGTCAGGGTCAGGGTCGGGTCGGGTCGGGTCGGGTCGGGTCGGGTGGTCGGGTGTGGGTTGGCGGTTGGGGTTGGGTTGGGTTGGTTGGTTAGGGTTAGGGTTAGGGTTAGGGTTAGGTTAGGGTTAGGGGTTAGGGGTTAGGGGTTAGGGTTAGGGTTAGGGTTAGGGTTAGGGTTAGGGTTAGGGTTAGGGTTAGGGTTAGGGTTAGGGTTAGGGTTAGGGTTAGGGTTAGGGTTAGGGTTAGGGTTAGGGTTAGGGTTAGGGTTAGGGTGTGTAATATTACAATGGCTCCCCCCCACCACAGTCCGAAGACTGCGTGGTTGGCTAGGAGAGACCAAGGGCATGCACGGGCCTACGTTTGTCGAGCACAACTCTCAATCGTGGCTATAATCCGGGATGAAGGTTTGCTAATTTAACGGGAGTATGTTCTGGTGAGCAAAAGAGGAGTCTTTCACAGCGAGATTGCGCTGTTACTTTCCGTTGTCCCTGGACAACATACTCGACCAGTCCACATCCATGCTACCATGTACACGATTTTATGTTTTAACGAGAGGGTGATTATGCTGAGCGCAATAGGAACCATGAGCCGCGAGATTGCGTCGGCCATGTTCCAGATGTCCACATAGTTCCCCCAACGAACGCACGAGCTGGCGGAAGACCGATCGAACGAACGAGCGGCCGGGCGATTGCATGAACGCATGGTTTGGCAACCAGACGAACACTCTCAAAAGCCCGGATCGACGAACGAAGGAACGGACAATCGAACAGCCGAGCAATCGAGTGGAGGTAGGCGAACGGCCGAAAGCACAAACAACCGATCGACCGAACAGGCGGGCAATTGGACGGGTGAATGGCCGAGCATGCGACCAGACAAACCGACTCAAAGACACGAACCGACGGACGAACGGATGAGCGGCAGACCGGACGATAAGACACCCGACTGGACACTGCACTTCACCAGTCAACCTCTATGCTATCATGTATGTAATTTTATGACTCCGTTAAATATTATGGTTTGATTAACCATTTAACGGGAGGATGAACATAGGGAGAGTAAACAGAGAATGAGCAGCGAGATTGCGCTGGTCACTCTAAATGCCTGATTGGGCATTGTACTCACCCATTCAACCTCCATGCTACAGTTTAAGTAGTTGGAGGGCGAGCGGGTGAAGATGTTTTTTCTATTAACTTTATAAAATAGATTTTGTAAGCCATTTATATTAATTTGCTAAATTACTGATAAGTTCTTCGTTGAATATCATGGTTTAATTATTCTTTTAACGGGAGGATGAACATAGGGAGAGCAAACAGAGAATGAGCAGCGAGATTGCGCCGGTCACTCTAAATGCCTGACTGGGCATTGTACTCACCCGTTCAACCTCCATGCTACAGTTTAAGTAGTTGGAGGGCGAGTGGGTGAAGATGTTTTCTCTATTAACTTTATAAAATAGATTTTATAAGCAGTTTATATTGATTTGTTGAATTACTGATGAATGCTTCATTGAATATCATGATTTAATTATCCATTTAACGGGAGGATGAACATGGGCCGAGTAAACAGTGAATGATTACCGCGGGATTGCGCCGGTCATTCTCAATGCCTGACTGGGCATTATACTCACATGTTCAATCTCCATACTACATTCTAAAGAGTTGAAGGGCAAGTGGGCAGGGGGTTTGTTCTATGTTAACTTTTCAAAACGGTTTATTAACATTAAATTATTGGTTTGCGATATTATTTATAAGTTTATTGTTTATAAAAGACTCTGTTAAATTCTGTGGTTTAATTAACAATTTAACGGGAGGATGAACATGGGCCGAGTAAACAGTGAATGATTACCGCGAGATTGCGCCGGTCATTCTCAATGCCTGACTGGGCATTATACTCACATGTTCAATCTCCATACTACATTCTAAGGACTTGGGGGGTGAGTGGGCAGGGGGTTTGTTCTGTATTGACTATTCAAACGGTTTATTAAGATTAAATTATGCTTTGTTATTTATGAGGTTATATTTTTTTGTAGACTGTTATCTTTTATAGTTTAATTAACCATTTGACGGGAGGATGAACATGGACCGAGTAAACAGCGAATGATTACCGCGAGATTGCGCTGGTCATTCTCAACGCCTGATTGGGCATTATACTCACACGTTCAACCTCCATACTACCGTCTAAGAACTTGGAGGGTGAGCGGGCAGGGGGTTTGTTCTATATTGACCATTTAAAATGGTTTATTAAATCTAAGTTATTGATTTGTTATATTATTTATAAGGTTAGGGTTAGGGCCAGGGCCAGGACCAGGGTTAGGGTTAGGGTTAGGGTTAGAGCTAGGGTTAGGGTTAAAGTTAGGGTTGGGGCTAGGGTTAGAGCTAGGGTTAGGGTTAGGGTTGGGGCTAGGGTTAGGGTTGGAGCTAGGGCTAGAGCTAGGGTTAGGGTTGGAGCTAGGGCTAGAGCTAGGGTTAGGGTTAGGGTTGGAGCTAGGGTTAGGGTTAGGGTTAGGGTTGGGGCTAGGGTTGGAGCTAGGGTTAGGGTTGGGGTTAGGGCTAGAGTTAGGGTTAGGGTTAGAGCTAGGGTTAGGGTTAGGGTTGGGGCTAGGGTTAGGGTTAGGGTTGGAGCTAGGGCTAGGGTTAGGGTTGGGGTTAGGGTTGGAGCTAGGGTTAGGGTTAGGGTTGGGGCTAGGGTTAGCATTAGGGTTGGGGTTAGGGCTAGAGCTAGGGTTGGGGTTAGGGTTAGGGTTGGAGCTAGGGTTAGGGATAGGGTTGGAGCTAGGGTTAGGGTTAGGGTTGGGGTTAGGGCTAGAGCTAGGGTTAGGGTTGGAGCTAGGGTTAGGGTTAGGGTTAGGGCTAGGGTTAGGGTTAGGGTTAGGGTTGGGGCTAGGGTTAGGGTTAGGGTTGGAGCTAGGGCTAGAGCTAGGGTTAGGGTTAGGGTTAGGGTTGGAGCTAGGGTTAGGGTTAGGGTTGGAGCTAGGGTTAGGGTTAGGGTTAGGGTTAGGGCTAGAGCTAGGGTTAGGGTTGGAGCTAGGGTTAGGGTTGGGGTTGGGGCTAGGTTACGTTAGGGTTGGGGTTAGGGCTAGAGCTAGGGTTAGGGTTAGGGTTGGAGTTAGGGTTAGGGTTAGAGCTAGGGTTAGGGTTGGGGCTAGGATTAGGGTTGGGGTTAGGGTTAGGCTTAGGGCTTGAGTTAGGGTTAGGGTTGGGGCTAGGGCTGAGGGTAGGGTTAGGGTTAGGGTTGGGGCTAGGGCTAGAGCTAGAGCTAGAGCTAGGGCTAGGGTTAGGGTTAGGGTTAGGGTTAGGGTTAGGGTTAGGGTTAGGGTTAGGGTTAGGGTTAGGGTTAGGGTTAGGGTTAGGGTTAGGGTTAGGGTTAGGGTTAGGGTTAGGGTTAGGGTGTAGAATATTACAATGGCTCCCCCCATCACAGTACATAGACTGCGTGGTTGGTCGGGGGAGACCAAGGGCATGGCACGGGCCTACGCTTGTCGAGCACAACTCCCCATCTTGGCTATAATCCGGGATGAAGGTTTTTCTAATTTAACGGGAGTATGTTCTGGTGAGAGAGAGAGGAGTCTTTCACCGCGAGATTGCGCTGGCTACTTTCCATTGTCCAAGGACAATACCCTCGACCGTTCCACCTCCATACTACCATGTACACGATTTTATGTTTTAACGAGAGGGTGATTATGGTGAGCACAATAGGAATCATGAGCCGCGAGATTGCGTCGGCCACGATCCAAATGTCCAAATAGTTCTCCCAACGAACGCACGGGCCGGCGAAAGACCGACCGATCGAGCGAACGGCCGGGCGATTGCACGACCGCATGGTCACGGTAACCAGACGAACGCTTTCAAAAGCCCGGACCGACGAACGAACGGACCGACAATCGAACAGCCCAGCGATCGAATGGAAGTAGGCGAACGGCCGAAGGCACGAACAACCGACCGACCGAACAGGCGGGCAATTGGACGGGTGAATGGCCGAGAATGCGACCAGACAGACCGACTCAAAGACACGAACTGACGGACGAACGGACGAACGGACGATCGGACGATTAGACACCCAACTGGACACTGCACTTCACCAGTCAACCTCTATGCTACTGTGTATTCAGTTTATGACTCCGTTAAATGTTATAGTTTGATTAATAATTTAACCAGAGGATGAACATAGGAAGAGTAAAAAGGGAATGAGCCGCGAGATTGCGCTGGTCATTCTCAATGCCTGACTGGGCATTATACTCACCCGTTCAACCTCCATGCTACAGTTTAAGTAGTCGGAGGGCGAGCGGGTGAAGACGTTTTTTTTCCTTCTTTTAAAAGGATTTTGTAAACATTTTATATTCACTTGCTAAGTTATTGATAATTACTTTGTTAAATATCATGCTTAAATTATCAATTTAACGGGAGGATGAACATGAGCCGAGTGAACAGTGAATGATTCCGCGAGACTGCGCTGGTCATTCTCAATGTCTGACTGAGCGTTTGTACTCACATGTTCAACTTCCATACTACAGTCTATGGAGTTGGAGGGCGAACGGGCAGGGGGCTTGTTCTACGTTAACCTTTCAAACGATTTTATTAACATTAAGTTATTGGGTTGCTATATTATTTGTGAGTTTATTGTTTATAAAGGATTCTGTTAAATTATACGGTTTAATTAATCCTTTAACGGGAAGATGAACATGAGTCGAGTGAACAGTGAATGATTCCGCGAGACTGCGCTGGTCATTCTCAATGTCTAACTGAGCGTTTGTACTCACATGTTCAACTTCCATACTACACTCTATGGAGTTGGAGGGCGCTATGGTTTAATTAACCATTTAACGGGAGGATGAACATGAGCCGAGTGAACAGTGAATGATTCCGCGAGACTGCGCTGGTCATTCTCAATGTCTGACTGAGCGTTTGTACTCACATGTTCAACTTCCATACTACAGTCTATGGAGTTGGAGGGCGAACGGGCAGGGGGCTTGTACTAGGTTAACTTTTCAAAACGATTTATATCAACACTAAATCACTGATTCGCTATATTATTTGTGAGTTTATTGTTTATCAAAGACTCTGTTAAATTCTAGGGTTTAATTATGTATTTAACGGGAGGATGAACATGAGC